>NC_134484.1:467686190-467770509 GCF_040206685.1 Ascaphus truei
GCTCAAACTGCTGGGAATATTGCCAACAAATTTTCACAAACTGGAAAGTGTTACAAAGATCTTGCACTTTCCACACAAAGTGTGTTAAAACCTGCTATAGAAATCAAAGGATGCTCAGTATTAAAAGTAATTGAAAAAGGGGATTAAGAGTTGAATAATAATGTTAAAAATGCAGCAAGTATTATCTAATACTACCGAACTGATGTATGTATATATACACATACACAAATATATACTGTATTAAAAAAAAAAGTATGATATTGCATGTTTTGCCTCTTTAAGTGAATGCCCAACCTCTGTTATTATATATACTGTGGCAAACTGCTCCCTTTATGTAGCGCTGCCGCTTGCCCCGGCTCTTCCTGACACAGGGTTTGTTTTGTGTAAAAGGGGGATAAACATGTGTATACACACAAGGGGCACTCAACCGTCAGCGGTTTATTTCTCCATTAGTGACACTGCACATTTTTAAACACCGTCACTTTAAGTCAAAACAAAACATAAAAATAGCACCTATTCCCTTTAGGGAAAACTAACTACACCGTAGCTTTAACCCTTATTAACTGGATGGCCAGCTATACTGGTTCCCACCCCAAAACATAGGCACTATTATGTTTAATTGATAAACTAGGAAAGAAAGAATCCCTTTGTGTGGCACTAGAGAGACACCCAAAGTAAAATATAATTTTTTTATTAAAATCAATTAAAAATATAACTGAACACCACTACTAATAAACAAAATTATTTTGTTTATTAGTAGTGGTGTCCAAACAGTTATATTTTTAATTGATTTCAATAAAGATTTAATATTCTACTTAGGGTGTCTCTCTAGTGCCATACAAAGGGATTCTTTCTTTCCTAGTTTATCAATTGTCTCCACTTCCCTGTGAGCACCGCCCTTCCTACACTGTTTGGTTATATATTATCCCCTCCGGTGTAGAGCAGGGTTCTCGCTACGTTCTATACAAACGTAGCTACTTTCTGTATATACAATTATGTTTAATGCACTCAGTCTCTGTACACAGCAATAAAGTATTTTGCTTATCTGATAGTCCAGTGTTTGGAGCAGAAACTCTCCTCTGTAAGTCCAATGCCAAGAACAGGACATCTCCGCTTCAGCTTGGTCTATCGTCCTTCCTTCTTCCTGGGTTTGTCAACCCAGGCAGTCCCTGCAGACTCCGCAACCACCATCCAGCGGATCTAAGGAACTGTGCCAGCCTTCCTTGCTGGGGAGCACTTTCTATCTCCCCCCTTCTCTGGAGAAAACAGTCTCAGTCTGGCAGCTTCCTGTGTCTTTTGAAACACTTCCTCATTCACTCAGGAGTCCAGCCTGGTTAATTAGGCAGCAGCTGCTGCTGGCTATTCTAGGGGATTAACTTTCTAAGAGCTGGAAAGTCCCATAGCTACTAGCTCCCTAGTCCATTAGAACTGACTGTCACATATCCTCCTCCCCAGCTCATTCCTACTGTGGTGAGCGACCAGTGCACAATTACCGTGCACGCACACCGAAGACATCCTCTCTTTCCGTCTTTTCCTAGTCTTCCAGTTGAAAACTTTTCTCTTTGGGACAATTACCAGGCCTTCTGGGCATGCGGACTGGTACTTCGCTACCTCTTTGTCTTGTGCCGGTTTGGCTTTTGGACCTTCCTCCATCAGCGTTTTAGACTAAAGACCGGTCATTCACTACAAGTTCTTTGTTTGGCTCCATACCATTTAGCTGCAATATTTCAGCTTGGGCGGGATTCTCATTAACCCCAAGTGCACCCCATGGCGCCTCTCTATTAAAGTCGGCAGACTCGTAGGATTGGGCCTTTCTTTCTTGATCCCTTAACTTACTCCGACGGAGTATCGTTGGACAAGCCATGAGGTCTTTCTCAGTTTACGATCACGGACACGCTTCAGTCCCATTCGCGACTGTCTCCTCACAGCGACTGCCCTCCTGGCAAGGAATCCACTTTGGGTCCCATGGGAACTGCAGTCATGCTTACCGGAGCGCATCACTTGCTCAGGCGGTTCAAACTTTGTAATCTCATTTTGCAGTTGAGTGGTGTCCCCAGCTCTCACTGTACCCTTCACCGGCATTAGTTTCTGTAGGATACAGATGCTTGGGCTGGGCCAATACCTTTTCCTATTTCTCCAACTTCATCTGAGGAACATCCTGCTGGGCAGCAGTAGAGTCAAACGTAGCGTCTCGCTCAGTCTTCAGAGCCTCGAGCTCCTCGCCAAGGTACGCTCAGACTCCTGGTCCTTCCTCAGGTCTTGAAGCTGTCCTTCTGTATTTCTTTTTTTCACTCAGTGCGGCTGCTTTTTCAACTTCTTTGGAGTTGAGTCGCGATTCCAAGTCTGTCAGCTGATTCAGAGCAAGGTTTAACTCTATTTCCTTTTCTCTATTTTTGACCTGCAGCTGCCGGGGCTCCTCCCGGACCTTGTCCAGCTCCAGCTGCAACCGTGCCCCTTCATTGGCCGTGTGGTCCAGCCGCTCGTGGATATCGGCCATCTCGGTTTCATAGCGCAATGTCAGGAAGGCTCCTGACGGACGAACACCTCCTCCCTCTCGGCGAGTTGTATCTTGCGCTCAGCAATCTGCATCTCCAGCTCTTCAATTTGATCCTGCAAGTCCCCTCTCAGGGCCTTCACCTCTTCCCGGTGTTTGCTCTGAGTTTGCGTCAGCGCATCCTTCATATTTTGGAGCTCTGCAGATTTCATCACCAGGGTCGCTGCTGCTTCTGTTTTCCAGGCCTCTTTCTCCTGGGCGTACTGACTCATGGGGATAGAGCAGCCTCTCTGCTTCTCCATCTCTTGCTCTAGTTTCTGGACCTTCTCATGCTCCCTCTCGTACAGAGTCACCTGGCCTCTAAGCTCTGCCTCCAGCGATGCTCTTGTGACGCTCAACGTAACCTTTAGGTGCTCATGCTGCTCTGCGGGGACACACTGGGTATTCAGATGCTCCTGCAGAGCTTTTACTTTGTTAGCAGCCAGGATACTTTCTTCCTGCAGGACGCACTGCTACTCATTGGCCTCCTGTAGGTGCGCACGCAGCTCTTGCAGCTGTCTCTGCAGTATATGCTCTGCTTGTGTATGCTGCTCCAGGGAGAGGCATTCTTTTTCCAGCATCCTCTCTGCATTCTGCAGTGATGCATGTAATTCTACATTTTCCTGGGACAATTGTTCTGTCACTTTTTCTGCTTGGTGAAGCTTCTCTTTTCCTTCACTAGCCTGGTCAGACAAATCTGAATTTTCTTATTTCAGACTTACATTCTCTTTCTTTACAGTCTCTAAATAACTCAGGGCATTCTCATGGGTTTCCTTCAACGTACCCAGCTCTGTTTAGACTGTGGCCTTCCTGGTGTGAGTGTTCCACCTCTGTGCTGAGAGGGTGAACCTCTTATAGAGCCTCCTTATATTTCTGTTTTGAGGTTAGCAATCAGTTTGTCAGACTTGTTCTGCTTTTCGTCCATGGTAGCAATTGAGGTGTTGCCCTTTTCCAGACTAGTCGTCACCTCCTCCAACTCACTCCGTAAGAGACGCTCTGTTTTCTTCAAAGCGTAATACTCATGTAAAGCTGGGAGTATATTCTTCTGTAAAGCGGCGTTAGCCTCCTGAAACTAGGCGTTAATCTCTCGCTCCTTATTCAATCTTTCCTGCGGGACATCATAATCATGATGGGCAGTTTGGAGTGCAGAAATTAAGGCCTCTTTATCCTGGATCAAGGATTTAGCTTCCCTTTGCTCCTCCTTTTTCTCTGCCAACGTTCCCGTGACGATTTCGCCCGTCACTCCGGTCTGCAGCACATCTCGGCGCCTTTCTGTCGCACGTTGTCCTGACATCGCAGGTTCAAGTGGTTCGGTCACTTCCTCTGTGACTTGAGAAATACTTTTCTTTTTCTTCTTTCTCTTTGCTTTATTAGCTCCAGAGACATCAGTGGTACTGGGCACACACTCACTGGTATCAGCTTCCACATCTTGTGCGCGCTCACTACGCGTTGCTTGCTCTTGCAGCTGTTTGTCTTTGAAAATTTGGGGACACACATCTTCAATGTGACCTAGTTCATGACAGGCCCAGCATTCTAAATTTATCTGCGGATACAGCTCTCTTCCTGGGGACACATACGAGTCGTCGTCATCATCATCATCGTATGGCCTGAAGGGACACTGTTTTGTATTATTACGTATATTGCAAAACAAACATTTCACGTCGGCCATTTAAAAAACCCAGCAGGGAAAACTTGACACTCAGCACTTTGCTTATGGCGTTAGCTTTACACAGCACTCTTTTCATACCCGACGGGCAGACTTTACACTCAGCACTTGCTAGACGCCATTTTCACTTTCTTCAGCAATTTTTTTTTGGCTTTCTGCTTGGGTTCAGGGCCTTAACATATCTTCATCTACTGACCTCTGGGTGCTAATACATACACTTCACACATTCTCTGTGTATGCTGTAAGCACAACTGGGCATACACAGTGGGACAGACTTCACTCGCAGACTGCACTTTACTTTGGCCGGGCGGCCATTTTAAATCCCCACATTTTTTCTTCAATCCCACAGACCTTTCAGTGTCTGCCCGCACTCATCCACCATATGTGGCAAACTGCTCCCTTTATGTAGCGCTGCCGCTTGCCGTGGCTCTTCCTGACACAGTCTTCTAGGGTTTGTTTTGTATAAAAGGGGGACAAACACGTGTATACACACAAGGGGCAATCAGCCCTCAACCTTCAGTGGTTTATTTCTCCAGTAGTGACACTACACATTTTTAAACACCGTCACTTTAAGTCAAAACAAAACATAAAAATAACACCTATTCCCTTTAGGGAAAACTAACTACACCGTAGCATTAACCCTTACTAACTGGATGGCCAGTTAAGCTGATTCCCACCCCAAAAACATAGGTACTATTATGTTTAATGCACTCATTCTCTGTTCACAGCAATAAAGTATTTTGCTTATCTGATAGTCCAGTGTTTGGAGCAGACGTCCCTGCTTCAGCGCGTCCCTCCTTCCTAGGGGAGCTCGGCCCCACATGAGCTTAGAGAAACTCTCCTCTGTAAGTCCAATGCCAAGGACAGGACATCTCCGCTTCAGCACGGTCTCTCGTCCTTCCTTCTTCCTGGGTTTGCCAACCCAGACAGTCCCAGCAGACTCTGCAACCACTGTCCAGCGGGTCTAAGGAACTGTACCAGCCTTCCTTGCTGGGGAGCACTTTCTATCTCCCCCCTTCTCTGGAGAAAACAGTCTCTCTCAGTCTGGCAGCTTCCTGTGTCTTTTGAAACACTTCATCATTCACTCAGGAGTCCAGCCTGGTTAATTAAGCAGCAGCTGCTGCTGGCTATTCTAGGGGATTAACTCTCTGAGATCTGGAAAGTCCCATAGCTACTAGCTCCCTAGTCCATTAGAACAGTGACTCTGTCAAAATACATATGCACACAAAGCGTAAGAATGTCGGCACTTATACAGTAGGTATTGCAAAAGCAAGAAACATGTATATGTACATATATTTTATATTTTTACACACCAGCAGTAGTTGGAATGAGAGTGAGGAAGTAGGTAAAGGTGAGCTCAAAATTAAGTGGTAACTCCAAAATAGAGTGTAATATTACATTTAAACAATTAGCCCAATTAGGCTCTAAATGTGAAAAAAATGCAGCTAGTTTAGATTGATGACTCAAAGCATCAATATGAGATGAAAATGGTGAAGAAGAAAATACCAGTGCAAAATTTCACATAAATCTTTAGTAATTATAATATATATATATATATAAATAGAAAAAGCACATAAGCAGTGCTACATAGGGAAATAACAATGTTGCATTAAAATAGATACAATGTTATCAGGTTTCCCATAAACATCACAAAATGATCTTAGTTTCCAAGGAGAAATTCGCCAAATTGTAAGGCAGCGGTGCGCAATTTGGGGGGCGCGCAAGATTATTCAGGGGTGCGCAGCGGTTGACGAGGCCTTGCGCTCTTCCCCCAAGGCATTTAAACTCCTTGGAAACTAAGATCATTTTGTGATGTTTATTGGAAACCTGGTAACATTGTATCTATTTTTTTTTTAAATTCTTTATTGTCAACATTTTTATAACAGTAAACACATAACACAATATGATACATTACCAAATCAAACAAATCAATCACAATACAACATACAAACTGTAATGTCGTAGAGACAGATCGTTAAACAATAAATACATTCATAAACAAAAACAAAACAAAATTCTCTTATATTAAGCTCTGCTAATAAGTCAGCTTCATACTTAGTAAACCCTTTTATCCCTATTGTTCTCATTTTGGCAGATGATTCCTCTCTCGCCTTACAGTATTCTATGACCAGTGTACTCAGACCACGGTAGCCAGAGAATCTCATACTTTAACCTTGTGTCAGTTGTTATATATGAGAGCTGTTCCATTCTCATAACCTCCCATACTCTCGACTCCCAATGTCTCATAGTGGGAGCTTCCAGTTTTTTCCAGTTGGCAGCTATAGTACATCTTGCTGCGTTCAGCATATGTATTAGTAGGGATTTCCTAATTCTATGCCCTTCGACCCCTTCCCTGTTTAGCAATAGAATACTCGGGTCTTTCGGGATTCTGATCTTGGTTATATTGAAAATCTGTTCCACTATTTCATCCCAGAAACACTTTATTTTCTTGCACTCCCACCAGATATGTAGCATTGTACCCACCTCCCCACACTCTCTCCAGCATTTGTCAGACGTTCCTGGATAACATGCGTTCAGTTTTTGTGGCGTATAGTACCACCTGTACATTATCTTATATATATTTTCCAGTATATTTGTCGATATCGAGGAGGTGCTGGCATTACGCCACATTTGTGTCCATTCTAGTGCAGAGTATTCCTTACCCAGATCCTTTTCCCAAGCTAATACAAATCCGGGCTTAGGTTCAGCTGTGATTTCCAATATTGTTTTATAGATATACGATATATTATGTCCTCTAGCACCTAGTACTACCAACGCCGCTTCGAAAGGATTCAATCTCCTCAACATATTTTTTTTATTTCTTTTGGTGTTCATATAGTGGACAATTTGCGTATATTGCCATCTTTCTCCTTCTTTGAAGTCAAACTGATCCTGAAAGTATTTAAAATTTCTAATTTCTCCCATGTCCATCAGGTCTCCTAGTCTTAATAGCCCCACTCGGCTCCACTTTTTAAATATTCTAGAGTCCAATCCTGGGGGGAAATCGGAGTTCCCACATATTGGGGTGAGAGGGGAAGGGAACGTACAGACCCTCTCATCTTTGGATATTTCATCCCACGCACATAGAGCTGCACCGATAGTAGGGTGTTCATAGAGATCTTTAGGTCGATCTATCTTCCTAAGCCAGGGACCTTATTTGTATCTATATTTTTACAGTAGTTATTTTCAATTTCCGCCCACAGTTTATTCTTTGTACAATGATACCATTCAAAAAGAGCGTTCACCTGCGTCGCAAGATAATACTTATTAATATTCGGCAGCCCGAGTCGTCCTTGTGACTTATGTCTTTGCAGCGTTTTAATATTAGTCCTTTGTTTTTTAAATTCCCAAATGAATTTATTAATTTTACTTTGAAGCATGGCAATATATTGCTTGGGGACTTTCACTGGGATAGTCTGGAACAGATACATAAGCCTTGGCAGGATATTCATTTTAATACAGTTAATTCTACCTATCCACGAGATAATACTTTTATTCCATCTTTTTAAATCATCTTCTATTACTTTAGCTAGTGGGGTGTAATTAGCCTGGAATAGCTCTTCTACTCTTGATGTTATATTTGTTCCCAAATATTTTATACTTTTAGTCTTCCATTCAAAGGGGAAATTTTCTTTTACCTGGTCTGCCAATTCTGCAGACAGATTTATATTGAGAGCCTCTGTTTTTGTTAGGTTAATTTTAAAATTCGATGCTAAACTATATCTTCCTAAAACACTCATTATATTTGGTAATGATACCAGCGGGTTAGTTATTATCAGTAGGATACCATCTGCGTATAATGCGATCGTATGTTCTTTCTCACCTATTTGAACTCCTGTTATATCTGGGTGATTTCTTATTGATTCTGCTAGCGGCTCCATTATTAGAGCAAAAATCAATGGGGACAATGGGCACCCCTGTCTTGTACCATTAAGTATGCTAAATGAGTTCGAGATCTGTCCATTTACCTTGACTTTTGCCGATGCGGTTACTATATAGAGCCTTTACATACTGTCTAAACATTTCACCCGTTCCTATACGTTCCAGCATTTTAAACATAAAATTCCACTGCACCCTATCAAAGGCCTTTTCTGCGTCTATGGACAGTATCATAGTTGGGGTCTGTGTTTTATTGGCCTGGTTCAGTATATTTATAATTCGCCTAGTGTTATCTTTGGCTTCTTTTTTTGGTATAAATCCGGTTTGATCCCTCTCTATCAATTCCGGTAGGTATTCTTTAAGTCTATTTGCTAATATCTTGGCGAGGATTTTGACATCTACATTTATAAGCGATATTGGGCGATAGCTTGCACAATTTAGTTTGTCCTTGCCTGGTTTGGGGATAACTGTTATATGAGCTTCTGACATATACTGTGATAGATTACCCGTATCTCTCAGTGTGTTAAACATACTTTGAATATATACTATTAAGGAGTTGGCAAAAGTCTTATAATAGGTATGTGGCAAACCATTGGGTCCCGGGCTTTACCCATTAGGCAGATCTTTTATTACCTTTTCTATCTCCTCCCACGTTATGATAGCATCTAATTTAGCTCTTGCCTCAGGTGTGATTGTTTTAGTTTGGATATCCTTCATAAATATTTCTATATCTTCCTCTATGTGCTCCCTTTTCCTTTTCTGTACCGCCTCTATATTATATAACTTTTTTGTAAAATAGCCTGAACTCCTCCTTAATGACTTTTGGGCCCTGCGAGACTACACCATCCTGCTTCCGAATTTTACTGATATTAAATTGGCTCTGTTTCTGTTTTAGTTGATTGGCCAGTAGTCTATCCATTTTATTACCTTTCTCGTAATATTTATGTTTAAGCCATACCAGTGACTTTTCTATTTTTTGGGTTGTTAACAAGTTAAACTTTCCTCTGGCTGTTATTAGTTCCGCTAGTATCTCTTTATCAGCTGTCCTTTTATGTTTTGTTTCTAGATCTTGGATTAGTTTACTTATTTCTATCATTTCTTTTTCCCTTATTCTTTTCTGAAAAGAGGCTTGTTGGATAAATACTTCTCTTAAAACACTTTTATGTGCCTCCCACAATTTTGTCGGAGATATATTTTCTACATTGTTTTCTGCAAAATAATTTTCAAGAGCGTCCTCAATTACTAGTACTACATTACTGTTTTTCAGTAGCGACTCGTTCAGTCTCCATGACCACTCACCTTTCTGCATAATTCCTACCTCTAAATCAATTTCTAGGATTACTGGTGCGTGGTCTGACCATGTGATATTGCCAATAATAACTTTTCTTATTTTACTCACATTAATTTGATCTATGAAAAAATAATCAATTCTGGAGTAGCTATCATGTGGGTGTGAGTAATAGGTATAGTCCTTTCCTGACGGATTTAGAACTCTCCAGGCATCGACCAATGCCTGTTGGTCCAACATTTTATTTATAGATTGTGTCTGCCTTTTGCTCCTTTTTGTGTGTCCTTTTGAGGTATCTAACACCGGATTTAACGCCACATTAAAGTCTCCGCCCAGGTATAGAGCTCCTTCTCTAAATACATTAATTATTGACAGCACCTTCTCTAAGAAATTTACTTGTCCCACATTGGGTGCATATATATTTGCCAAGGTGATCTTCTTCCCTTTTATCTGCCCTTTAATCATAATATATCTACCTTCTAAATCCTTTTTAGTGGGCAAAGTAGAATTCCTACCCCATTTTTCTTATCTCTTGATGAGCTATAGAAGTTTTGTACAATATATTTATTGATCATTTTTGGTTCTTTAGCTCTTTTAAAATGTGTCTCGTGCATGAACATTACAACACTTTTCATCTTTTTTATTTCTGCTAGGGCCTGTCTCCTTTTCACAGGTTAGTTTAGTCCCTTGACATTCAGGGTACCTATCTTATATGTCTTGTTTGTTGTGGTGTTCGGGTTCGTGGTTGATGGATATTAACCGGACTTAATGTATCTCTTACTGCAATCTCGATCTTCCTTATTGCTATCTTTTCTTTGGACATCATCTGCCAATTGAGACTTTGGGTGCTTTCTCTCTGTATCATTTGACTTATAGAGAAAATACAAACAGAAACACATAAAAATACATTCAAATGAAAATAAAAATGTAACCAAAAATTGGGATCCATTTCTAGATCCCCCATTTCCTGAGACCTTCCGTCCGTCTCTCACGAAATGGGTGCCTCTGTTACTCCAATCTCAAGCAAACAGAGCCACGGGTCCACATCACCTCACCAATCGTGGTGTGGAAACGTAAAGAGGGGGGACAAGTGTATACAGGCTCGGGCGGTCCAGCCTAACCCTGGCCCAGCACCACAGGGAGGGGGGGGGAGGGGTATAGGGGAAGGGAAGATGGGGGGGAGGGGAAGATGGGGGGTCGGGGGGGGGGAGAGGGAGGGAGTGGGGGGGAGAGGGAGGGAGGGGGCGGGGGAGGGGGGGGAGCAACTGCCACTCATCAATAGTTTCTTAGCCCTTTCTTATATATATATGCATAGTATTTTACCTTAATGTCACACTTAACAGCAAAACAACATTTTACCTCTAATTTATTAACTACAGTACGTCTGTTATAGCTTCACAGTACATCTATAGATCTCTTTATAAACCAAACTAACAAACAACAATCAACCTTCCCTTAAATCTATGTTTTACTCAGGCTTATTTCCATTAAAAGTAACTTTTTCCCCCCCCCCCATCTTTCTTCATACCCCTTCAACTGTCACATACTCAGATCTCGGCTCTGATGGAGCAGTCTAAGAGATATATAGTCATTAATCTCAGTTATTTACTCTTCTTCACTCGTTGGTCTCTTTTTCTTCCTGCTGTGGTCTTCTGTCTCCGTGCTGCCGTCCGCTGCTATTGCCGCCTTTCTATTCGTTTTGCTGACCACTTCCCGCCATCGTTGCCCCCTCCACTCTGGGTGGGGTCGAGGTGTTCCTGACGTTGCGGAGTCCTGCAATCTTTCCCTTTCTTTGGGTCCTGGAATGTTGAGTCTTTCAAAAAAATTACAGTAGCTTTCCCTTGTTGTATCACAATCTGCTTAGTAGGAAATCCCCATTTATATCTCACGTTGGCTTTTTGCAGACACACAGTGACTTCCCTCATTTCTCTGCGGTGCTGTAGGGTTAACGCGGAGAGGTCGTTATACAGCTGGATTTGCGCCCCTTCATAGTCAATATTATTAATACTTCTGGCTTTCTGCATAATTAGTTCTTTTTCCGGGAAGTCTTGCATTTTAACAACAATGTCTCTCGGGGGATCTGATGGCCTAGGTCTGGGTCTCAGCGCTCTGTGTGCCCTGTCCATCTTCCAGGTCCGCTCCTGTGTTTCGTCCGTCATATGAGAGAATAGTTTTTGTAAGTATGGGACTATTTCTTGGGATTCCACCGTTTCAGGTATACCCCTGATCCGTATATTAGAGCGTCTCCCTCTATTGTCCAGATCTTCTATATGCAGGAGCATGTTTTGTATAGTGTTGTCCTGTTCTTGTACTTTGTGAGTTACATGCTCCTGCACTTTTGTGACCATTCCTGCTACTTTCTCTAGGTCATCCACTCTATCCCCCAGAGTAACAACATCCTTTCTGATCTTAGATAGTTCGGTTTGAAACATTAGCGTCAGATCTGCTAACAATTTTTGTATGTCATCTTTGGTTGCTAGATTAGTCAAATCAGTCTTTGTGGCATAATCCCTCTTTCCCTCGGCCATTAGAGAGTCTTTTTCCTTACCCTGTCCGGGCGAGCTTTGCGGGGAGTGAGATGGTATCTGCGCGTCCTCTGCGTCTGTGTGCTTTGGCGTTGCTTCCGATCGCCGGAATTTCTGAAGCGTATTTTCAGCTACTGTGGGGTTTTTTTTTTGTGGTGTTTGGCATTTTCCACAGTTCTGTTGCTGCCTTGCTCTCTTATTTTGTTTTAGTTTGCAGTTTTAGGGCAGTTTTAGTGAGTGTTATTAGTATGTGGCTATGCAGTCATTTTGTTAAGTTCATATAGTAGTGGTAACACCCCTTGGGTCACTGTACCTCATCTAGGCGGCCGTCCCGTCCGACGCCTGCCACATCCCCCCCACTCACTCACTCACTCCTGTGGGTAGCAGCCATTTTGAGACCTGGGACTGGGAGACACGGGCCAGCCGGCCTGCCAGGGCTTACATCCACAGTCTTCTAACTGTGCTCCAGTCAGGGGGGCAGTTGTTGTTCTCCTCACTACCCAGCAGGGTACCTGCTCTGCGGCCCCAGGAGAGGTGTGGGCTCCGGGTCCCCGGAGCTCCGGTGGGGAGTAGGGGGGGGGGGAGGGTAACACCAGCCGCTTCCCGAGCACTCACCGTCGGTTCCTTACCTCCCGGGCGGCTTAACTGGTGCTCGGGGCCGTCGGGCCGTTCTGGATGCTGCCTCCCTTCTCAGGCACTCGGGCGCCATCTTGGATCCGCCGTGGGCAGCGGTGAGCCCGAGCGCTTCCCTGCTCTGTCGGGGCTAACGCCGCTGTTCGTTGATGGGAGCGGGCGAAGGGTAAGTGCTGGGGGGGGCCCCGTTTGATCGGGGTTATTTTTGGGGAGATTTGTAGTTCCCTCTGTCGTTTTCCCCGCGGTCATGCACGGAGCTCAGAAGCCGTGCGACCGCTCTGCTCTGCTGCTGGCCCCTATGGCAACATTGTATCTATTTTAACGCAACATTATTATTTCCCTATGTAGCACATGTGCTTATATATATATATATCTATATATATTTTTATTTTATTTTTATATATATATATATATGTTTTATAATTACTAAAGATTTATTATGTGAGGTTTTGTGCTGGAATCAAAGAGTATTGTTATTTTAAATGTTCTTCTTGCCACTGAAAAAAAGAAAGAAATTAAATTGTAAGCTCTTCGGGGCAGGGACACCTTTTACCTAATGTTACTTTATGTCTGAAGCGTTTGTTCCCATTATATGTTTTATTATCATGCCGCGTGTATTACTGCTGTGAAGCGCTATGTACATGGATGGTGCTATATAAATAAAGGTATACATACAATGTAATATTGCCGTGGATTCTGAGTAGTTTTCTCCCTGCCTCTCTGATACTCTGACATATTACCTTCACCCCCTTTCTTCACCTCCCACTGCTTCTGGATACCTGGTTCTCCACATTCCCCCATGCCCTTTTCATCCATTTATTGCCTGGCATGTTTGTTTGCCATGCATCTGGCTCTCTGCCTTTCCCTGTTTCCTTAGATTGTTATCTTGGATTTTTCATCTGTGTTAAACTCATGGAATCCTCTGTCAATTAAAACTTGTACACACACACTCTCTCTTCCCCCCACCCCCCATTGGGGAGGCCTTCATATGGCAGGAGATCACCAAGGGATTATGATTCTGTGTATACTGTATAATGAAGAGAATGCAAGAATGCACAGCACTCACCCTAGTCTTCAGTAAAATGAAAATGTATTTTATTTATTTATAAATACATTTTATTTATTTATAAATATCAAGCCGAGGAGCTTGATAAAGGGCCATTTAGCTCCAAAGCATCACCCATTTTTATGAAAAAAAATTGTATCTGATATGATCAATATTTTTGACACACTCACACAAACTCTGGAGTGACTCAGCAGAAGTTCGGACCTGCCCCTTTCTGCCTGGAGCCAGTGACATCAGGCTGGGGTATAAATAGCTAGGGGGAGGCTTCCGGAACTCAAATCCCTGGAGGAGACACAGAGGAGGGATCTTAGTGTATATAGTATTTGTTTATGTGAATAGATATGATAGGACAGGATCCCCTTCTTATTGTTTGACAGTTAGGGAAAGTGTCCCGTTTAGATAGGGGTCTTAAGAATGGTTCATTGTTACTCTCTAAGTTCATATAGCGGCAGCCTATGCCCTGAGGGGGCTCCACAATGCACAGCCCAGGGGGATAGTTGGACCAGCCCCACAGGAGGATCCATAACTGGCCCCACTACAGGTCGCCAGGAGGTGGCATGCAGTGCCCGTGAGAGGGACACTCATCATCGACAGATAGCAGCACAACGCCTGACCGGGGCCCTAAAGGGATAAAGCCATACCCAGGCAGCCCAGAAGATGGAAACCAAAGAAACAGTGCAAAATCAAGATGTTATTACATAAAATGTAGGGATAAATATTCTGCGTACATCAAAAGATTAGAACATGAGCATTGAGTGTGCAAAGCACACAAGTTACCAATCGGCAAATAGGAGTTCAGGAATCAGGAACAGGTCCCTCTGGTAGACGTCTCAGATGGTGTCTGTGTGATTCCTCCTCTGCATGAGTAACCAGTCGTAGTGAACCCGTCTCAGTAGGAACCCTCCCTCGATCGGGTGGTCTCAGGGGCACCCAAAGTTCATTTTCAAAGATTAGCATGGCAGCAGTCCTATGAATAGACAGTGAAGGAGACCCCAACACTCTGAGTGTGCTCTAAAACCGGCACAGCAACAGCCGGGAGCGGTCACTCTTACAGCAGTGTCCTCAGTTTGTGGTGTTGTCGCTCCTTCGCAGTGTGTCGCGCTATGACGTCACAGGGGCAATCTGCACGGCCCAATACACAGGAATGAAAATAGTTCTAATAGAGCCAGTGTAAACAGAGAATATGCAAAACCCTACTAGGCATAAGTAAATAGTTAATCCTACGCGTTTCGTTGTATAACACTACTTCATCAGGGAATAAAAATATAATTTCCCAGAGGCACTAAATACCCTTCACGCCCTACCCATTAGTTGGCTAATTAGCCTATGGCTTCCAATCAAATTGGCAGGGCAGCAGTCAGTGTAACTGGAGAAATGATCGTGAAGTTACAATAAAACAACAACTTTATTAGTATTAAACAAGGAAATAATGAAAAAACTAAAATAAAAGAAAATCTGCAATAGCCCAGAAGATTGTCTCATTAGGTAACACAGGGGATTCATTCCTCAGTACCTCCCTAGCGCGGCCGTGATAGGCAACACCGGTCCCTGGAACTTGCCAGAGGGAACCCCCACAGACCCTGGACTGACGTGGAAAGCACCCTGCCTACAGGTACCTCTCTTATGGACTTGTGTGACAAGCTTGGTAAAAGGCCTAGCCTTCCAGCCTTCAGATATTTGCATGTCATTACCCAGAATCCCTTGCTGCAGTAGAAGCACTGTTTCTAAGCGATAATGGGTTGCAGACCTCTCTGAGACATGCAAATGCACCACAAGTGGTATTTGTATTTACAGCCTCTGATAGGGACTGCTGAACGCTAGTTAGTCCCCTGGATGACGTTAGGCCTGGTTATTGTTTCTGTTCTAATTTGTTCTAATTTATTTTCTTTTCAAAGCTGCGGGCTAATAGAGCCTACGTTTATTTTCACCTTAAACATCTCCGGTGTGTTACTCTCTGCGCACATCTCCTACACTCCCTGATAAGGACAGGGTGGGATAAGAGTAAAGGATACGATTGATTGAAAAACTCTCCTCAGTATTGAATCGGACTGTCCTGGATTTGGACACTGTCCAGTAAAAAATGATAATGATAATACTGGACTTGTATGTGTATACCGGTAGTACCTCTCTGGGAGTGTATGTGTATATTGGTATTACCTCTCTAGGCGTATATGTATATACCTGTATTACCTATCTGGACGTGTATGTGTTTACCGGTATTACCTCTCTGGGGGTGTATGTGTATACCTGTATTACCTCTCTAGGCGTGTATGTGTATGTATGTGGTATTATCTCTCTGGACGTGTATGTGTATCCCGGTATTACCTCTCTGGGGGTGTATGTGTATAACCGGTATTACCTCTCTGGGCGTGTATGTGTATACCGGTATTACCTCTCTGGGCATGTGTGTATATACCGGTATTACCTCTCTGGATGTATATGTGTGTATGTATGTGCATACCGGTATTACCTCTCTGGGCTTGTGTGTGTATACCGGTATTACCTCTCTGGGCGTGCATGTGTATACCGGTATTACCTCTCTGGGTGTGTATGTGTATATCGGTATTACCTCTCTGGGCGTGTATGTGTATACCGGTATTACCTCTCTGGGCGTGTATGTGTATACCGGTATTACCTCTCTGGGCGTGTATGTGTATACCGGTATTACCTCTCTGGGCGTGTATGTGTATACCGGTATTACCTCTCTGGGTGTGTATGTGTATACCGGTATTACCTCTCTGGGTGTGTATGTGTATACCGGTATTACCTCTCTGGGCGTGTATGTGTATACCGGTATTACCTCTCTGGGCGTGTATGTGTATACCGGTATTACCTCTCTGGGTGTGTATGTGTATACCGGTATTACCTCTCTGGGCGTGCATGTGTATACCGGTATTACCTCTCTGGGCGTGTATGTGTATACCGGTATTACCTCTCTGGGTGTGTATGTGTATATCGGTATTACCTCTCTGGGCGTGTATGTGTATACCGGTATTACCTCTCTAGGCGTGTATGTGTATACCGGTATTACCTCTCTGGGCGTGTATGTGTATACCGGTATTACCTCTCTGGGTGTGTATGTGTATACCGGTATTACCTCTCTGGGTGTCTATGTGTATACCGGTATTACCTCTCTGGGTGTATGTGTATACCGGTATTACCTCTCTGGGCGTGTATGTGTATACCGGTATTACCTCTCTGGGCGTGTATGTGTATACCGGTATTACCTCTCTGGGTGTGTATGTGTATACCGGTATTACCTCTCTGGGTGTATGTGTATACCGGTATTACCTCTCTGGGAGTGTATGTGTATACCGGTATTACCTCTCTGGGCGTGTATGTGTATACCGGTATTACCTCTCTGGGCGTGTATGTGTATACCGTATTACCTCTCTGGGCGTGTATGTGTATACCGGTATTACCTCTCTGGGCGTGTATGTGTATACCGGTATTACCTCTCTGGGCGTGTATGTGTATATCGGTATTACCTCTCTGGGCGTGTGTGTATACCGGCATTACCTCTCTGGGCGTGTATGTGTATACCGGTATTACCTCTCTGGGCGTGTATGTGTATACCGGTATTACCTCTATGGGTGTGTATGTGTATACCGGTATTACCTCTCTGGACGTGTATGTGTATATTGGTATTACCTCTCTAGGCGTATATGTATATACCTGTATTACCTATCTGGACGTGTATGTGTTTACCGGTATTACCTCTCTGGACGTGTATGTGTATACCTGTATTACCTCTCTAGGCGTGTATGTGTATGTATGTGGTATTATCTCTCTGGACGTGTATGTGTATCCCGGTATTACCTCTCTGGGGGTGTATGTGTATAACCGGTATTACCTCTCTGGGCGTGTATGTGTATACCGGTATTACCTCTCTGGACGTGTATGTGTATATTGGTATTACCTCTCTAGGCGTATATGTATATACCTGTATTACCTATCTGGACGTGTATGTGTTTACCGGTATTACCTCTCTGGGCGTGTATGTGTATACCGGTATTACCTCTCTGGGCGTGTATGTGTATACCGGTATTACCTCTCTGGGTGTGTATGTGTATACCGGTATTACCTCTCTGGGTGTGTATGTGTATGTCGGTATTACCTCTCTGGGCGTGTATGTGTATACCGGTATTACCTCTCTGGGTGTATGTGTATACCGGTATTACCTCTCTGGGCGTGTATGTGTATACCGGTATTACCTCTCTGGGTGTGTATGTGTATACCGGTATTACCTCTCTGGGTGTATGTGTATACCGGTATTACCTCTCTGGGCGTGTATGTGTATACCGGTATTACCTCTCTGGGCGTGTATGTGTATACCGGTATTACCTCTCTGAGCGTGTATGAGTATACCGGTATTACCTCTCTGGGGGTGTATGTGTATACCGGTATTACCTCTCTGGGTGTATGTGTATACCGGTATTACCTCTCTGGGCGTGTATGTGTATACCGGTATTACCTCTCTGGGTGTGTATGTGTATACCGGTATTACCTCTCTGGGCGTGCATGTGTATACCGGTATTACCTCTCTAGGCGTGTATGTGTATACCGGTATTACCTCTCTGGGTGTGTATGTGTATATCGGTATTACCTCTCTGGGCGTGTATGTGTATAACCGGTATTACCTCTCTGGGCGTGTATGTGTATACCGGTATTACCTCTCTGGGCTTGTGTGTGTATACCGGTATTACCTCTCTGGGCGTGTGTGTATACCGGCATTACCTCTCTGGGCGTGTATGTGTATACCGGTATTACCTCTCTGGGCGTGCATGTGTATACCGGTATTACCTCTCTGGGCGTGCATGTGTATACCGGTATTACCTCTCTGGGCGTGTATGTGTATACCGGTATTACCTCTCTGGGCGTGTATGTGTATATCGGTATTACCTCTCTGGGCGTGTATGTGTATACCGGTATTACCTCTCTGGGCGTGTATGTGTATACCGGTATTACCTCTCTGGGCGTGTATGTGTATACCGGTATTACCTCTCTGGGTGTGTATGTGTATACCGGTATTACCTCTCTGGGTGTGTATGTGTATACCGGTATTACCTCTCTGGGTGTGTATGTGTATACCGGTATTACCTCTCTGGGCGTGTATGTGTATACCGGTATTACCTCTCTGGGCGTGTATGTGTATACCGGTATTACCTCTCTGGGCGTGTATGTGTATGCCGGTATTACCTCTCTGGGTGTGTATGTGTATACCGGTATTACCTCTCTGGGTGTGCATGTGTATACCGGTATTACCTCTCTGGGCGTGTATGTGTATACCGGTATTACCTCTCTGGGTGTGTATGTGTATATCGGTATTACCTCTCTGGGCGTGTATGTGTATACCGGTATTACCTCTCTAGGCGTGTATGTGTATACCGGTATTACCTCTCTGGGCGTGTATGTGTATACCGGTTTTACCTCTCTGGGTGTGTATGTGTATACCGGTATTACCTCTCTGGGTGTCTATGTGTATACCGGTATTACCTCTCTGGGTGTATGTGTATACCGGTATTACCTCTCTGGGCGTGTATGTGTATACCGGTATTACCTCTCTGGGCGTGTATGTGTATACCGGTATTACCTCTCTGGGTGTGTATGTGTATACCGGTATTACCTCTCTGGGTGTATGTGTATACCGGTATTACCTCTCTGGGAGTGTATGTGTATACCGGTATTACCTCTCTGGGCGTGTATGTGTATACCGGTATTACCTCTCTGGGCGTGTATGTGTATACCGTATTACCTCTCTGGGCGTGTATGTGTATACCGGTATTACCTCTCTGGGCGTGTATGTGTATACCTGTATTACCTCTCTGGGCGTGTATGTGTATACCGGTATTACCTCTCTGGGCGTGTGTGTATACCGGCATTACCTCTCTGGGCGTGTATGTGTATACCGGTATTACCTCTCTGGGCGTGTATGTGTATACCGGTATTACCTCTCTGGACGTGTATGTGTATATTGGTATTACCTCTCTAGGCGTATATGTATATACCTGTATTACCTATCTGGACGTGTATGTGTTTACCGGTATTACCTCTCTGGACGTGTATGTGTATACCTGTATTACCTCTCTAGGCGTGTATGTGTATGTATGTGGTATTATCTCTCTGGACGTGTATGTGTATCCCGGTATTACCTCTCTGGGGGTGTATGTGTATAACCGGTATTACCTCTCTGGGCGTGTATGTGTATACCGGTATTACCTCTCTGGACGTGTATGTGTATATTGGTATTACCTCTCTAGGCGTATATGTATATACCTGTATTACCTATCTGGACGTGTATGTGTTTACCGGTATTACCTCTCTGGGCGTGTATGTGTATACCGGTATTACCTCTCTGGGCGTGTATGTGTATACCGGTATTACCTCTCTGGGTGTGTATGTGTATACCGGTATTACCTCTCTGGGCGTGTATGAGTATACCGGTATTACCTCTCTGGGGGTGTATGTGTATACCGGTATTACCTCTCTGGGTGTGTATGTGTATACCGGTATTACCTCTCTGGGCGTGCATGTGTATACCGGTATTACCTCTCTAGGCGTGTATGTGTATACCGGTATTACCTCTCTGGGTGTGTATGTGTATATCGGTATTACCTCTCTGGGCGTGTATGTGTATACCGGTATTACCTCTCTGGGCGTGTATGTGTATAACCGGTATTACCTCTCTGGGCGTGTATGTGTATACCGGTATTACCTCTCTGGGCTTGTGTGTGTATACCGGTATTACCTCTCTGGGCGTGTGTGTATACCGGCATTACCTCTCTGGGCGTGTATGTGTATACCGGTATTACCTCTCTGGGCGTGCATGTGTATACCGGTATTACCTCTCTGGGCGTGCATGTGTATACCGGTATTACCTCTCTGGGCGTGTATGTGTATACCGGTATTACCTCTCTGGGTGTGTATGTGTATATCGGTATTACCTCTCTGGGCGTGTATGTGTATACCGGTATTACCTCTCTGGGCGTGTATGTGTATACCGGTATTACCTCTCTGGGCGTGTATGTGTATACCGGTATTACCTCTCTGGGTGTGTATGTGTATACCGGTATTACCTCTCTGGGTGTGTATGTGTATACCGGTATTACCTCTCTGGGTGTGTATGTGTATACCGGTATTACCTCTCTGGGCGTGTATGTGTATACCGGTATTACCTCTCTGGGCGTGTATGTGTATACCGGTATTACCTCTCTGGGCGTGTATGTGTATACCGGTATTACCTCTCTGGGTGTGTATGTGTATACCGGTATTACCTCTCTGGGTGTGCATGTGTATACCGGTATTACCTCTCTGGGCGTGTATGTGTATACCGGTATTACCTCTCTGGGTGTGTATGTGTATATCGGTATTACCTCTCTGGGCGTGTATGTGTATACCGGTATTACCTCTCTAGGCGTGTATGTGTATACCGGTATTACCTCTCTGGGCGTGTATGTGTATACCGGTTTTACCTCTCTGGGTGTGTATGTGTATACCGGTATTACCTCTCTGGGTGTATGTGTATACCGGTATTACCTCTCTGGGCGTGTATGTGTATACCGGTATTACCTCTCTGGGCGTGTATGTGTATACCGGTATTACCTCTCTGGGTGTGTATGTGTATACCGGTATTACCTCTCTGGGTGTATGTGTATACCGGTATTACCTCTCTGGGAGTGTATGTGTATACCGGTATTACCTCTCTGGGCGTGTATGTGTATACCGGTATTACCTCTCTGGGCGTGTATGTGTATACCGTATTACCTCTCTGGGCGTGTATGTGTATACCGGTATTACCTCTCTGGGCGTGTATGTGTATACCTGTATTACCTCTCTGGGCGTGTATGTGTATACCGGTATTACCTCTCTGGGCGTGTGTGTATACCGGCATTACCTCTCTGGGCGTGTATGTGTATACCGGTATTACCTCTCTGGGCGTGTATGTGTATACCGGTATTACCTCTCTGGACGTGTATGTGTATATTGGTATTACCTCTCTAGGCGTATATGTATATACCTGTATTACCTATCTGGACGTGTATGTGTTTACCGGTATTACCTCTCTGGACGTGTATGTGTATACCTGTATTACCTCTCTAGGCGTGTATGTGTATGTATGTGGTATTATCTCTCTGGACGTGTATGTGTATCCCGGTATTACCTCTCTGGGGGTGTATGTGTATAACCGGTATTACCTCTCTGGGCGTGTATGTGTATACCGGTATTACCTCTCTGGACGTGTATGTGTATATTGGTATTACCTCTCTAGGCGTATATGTATATACCTGTATTACCTATCTGGACGTGTATGTGTTTACCGGTATTACCTCTCTGGGCGTGTATGTGTATACCGGTATTACCTCTCTGGGCGTGTATGTGTATACCGGTATTACCTCTCTGGGTGTGTATGTGTATACCGGTATTACCTCTCTGCGTGTGTATGTGTATGTCGGTATTACCTCTCTGGGTGTATGTGTGTACCGGTATTACCTCTCTGGGCGTGTATGTGTATACCGGTATTACCTCTCTGGGTGTATGTGTATACCGGTATTACCTCTCTGGGCGTGTATGTGTATACCGGTATTACCTCTCTGGGTGTGTATGTGTATACCGGTATTACCTCTCTGGGTGTATGTGTATACCGGTATTACCTCTCTGGGCGTGTATGTGTATACCGGTATTACCTCTCTGGGCGTGTATGTGTATACCGGTATTACCTCTCTGGGCGTGTATGAGTATACCGGTATTACCTCTCTGGGGGTGTATGTGTATACCGGTATTACCTCTCTGGGTGTGTATGTGTATACCGGTATTACCTCTCTGGGCGTGCATGTGTATACCGGTATTACCTCTCTAGGCGTGTATGTGTATACCGGTATTACCTCTCTGGGTGTGTATGTGTATATCGGTATTACCTCTCTGGGCGTGTATGTGTATACCGGTATTACCTCTCTGGGCGTGTATGTGTATACCGGTATTACCTCTCTGGGCGTGTATGTGTATACCGGTATTACCTCTCTGGGTGTGTATGTGTATACCGGTATTACCTCTCTGGGTGTGTATGTGTATACCGGTATTACCTCTCTGGGTGTGTATGTGTATACCGGTATTACCTCTCTGGGCGTGTATGTGTATACCGGTATTACCTCTCTGGGCGTGTATGTGTATACCGGTATTACCTCTCTGGGTGTGTATGTGTATACCGGTATTACCTCTCTGGGCGTGCATGTGTATACCGGTATTACCTCTCGGGGCGTGTATGTGTATACCGGTATTACCTCTCTGGGCGTGTATGTGTATATCGGTATTACCTCTCTGGGCGTGTATGTGTATACCGGTATTACCTCTCTGGGCGTGTATGTGTATACCGGTATTACCTCTCTGGGCGTGTATGTGTATACCGGTATTACCTCTCAGGGCGTGTATGTGTATACCGGTATTACCTCTCTGGGTGTGTATGTGTATACCGGTATTACCTCTATGGGTGTGTATGTGTATACCGGTATTACCTCTCTGGGCGTGTATGTGTATACCGGTATTACCTCTCTGGGCGTGTATGTGTATACCGGTATTACCTCTCTGGGCGTGTGTGTGTATACCGGTATTACCTCTATGGGTGTGTATGTGTATACCGGTATTACCTCTCTGGGCGTGTATGTGTATACCGGTATTACCTCTCTGGGCGTGTATGTGTATACCGGTATTACCTCTCTGGGCGTGTTTGTGTATACCGGTATTACCTCTCTGGGCGTGTATGTGTATACCGGTATTACCTCTCTGGGCGTGTATGTGTATACCGGTATTACCTCTCTGGGCGTGTGTGTGTATACCGGTATTACCTCTCTGGGTGTGTATGTGTATGCCGGTATTACCTCTCTGGGCGTGTATGTGTATACCGGTATTACCTCTCTGGGCGTGTATGTGTATATCGGTATTACCTCTCTGGGCGTGTATGTGTATACCGGTATTACCTCTCTGGGCGTGTATGTGTATACTGGTGTAACCCTGTTTCCCCCACCCAATCTCAAATAGGGTCTCCTAGGGGAAATGCTACTCTGGTTACAGGGCTTTGTGTGGTGCAGGCCTGCTGGTAACAGCGGGCCCTGGGTCTCCCGCATGATGTTTGGCGAGAGGGGTTAACCAGGTCAATAATAAAGGCATTATACCCGGCTGGTTAACCCTAAACCCTGTTGGGAGTGAAGAGGTTAAAATGTATTATCCCCATTATCCCCGGTTTCCCCCCTACACCACCGCTATTAACCCTAATCCCTGTTGGGACGGAAGGGGTTAAAGTGTATTGTCACCCCAATATCATTTTCCCCTCCACCATCTTTATTGTCCCCATTTTGCAGCTCAGTCCATAGCTGCAGTAATAGCAATGTATGTGAATTGGTCCAATTGTATTTCAGACACAAGGAGTGCAGCTAGCTACTGATGTACTAAGCCCATACATATTGTTTGAGTAAATTGTATTGTTAAAAGTAAATGAGCTGAGGGTCTTTAATCTCCGCACCCTGCGAAGTGAATGCCGCAATGTCTAGAGAAGTGCCGGAGTTGAAAAACCTCAGAGAGCCAAGGTGTTAAAGTGGCCAGGATATCCCTGAGTACCAGATCCTGGTACACAGTATGGGGCAGTCACACTTGGTAGCCAAATCCCAGACTTACTGTCGCCAGGTAAGGGGCTAACCCTGGTATGCTAAGGAGCTCAGGTGTGAGGTTGACACATGCTCCGTGCAAACAAGGAGGCAGCTCCTGCCCTTACAACAAAGTACTGGCAAGTTTGGGATAGGGGGGAAAAGTGTTCCCACGGAAGGGATTGGGTGTGTATGTTAGGTATGGGACCCTTAACCCTATAAAAATGCCTGCAGCCCAGTCCCAGTCAGATTCTCCTGATGTAACAAGATTTAACCAAGTTCCAGCATCTGCGGTTCCAGAGTGTGAGGGGTTAATAATATCGTAACTAAGGATCATCCCCCTCTTCTGGAATTCGTTAGAGCTAAGGGTTCCCGAACGAACCCTGTAAGGATTGAACAAACTTTTTCCTGTTGGCTGAGATAGAGAGCTATAAAGCAATAGGGGAGCCCCTGCTACTGCCTCAAACAAATAATCAGTGAACGGTGCTTTGGGTATATGCACAGAAGAGGGTGGGGTAGAGATAGAACCCAAATACAGCACTCAGGTTCACGCTCTGTGTGATAAGTGAATGATTTAAAACATAACTTTATTAACTGAAATGGATTCCAGACGGTAGAGATGTGCTTAAAGAAAATACAAAAAAACACAAAACATAGTGTAATACTGTATGTACAAGAAACAAACAACATATACTATACTAATATTACTTAAAAAATATATATCAGCTGAGATCAAGGGTGGTAAGAATTTTACAACATTTAATAAAATGGTTTAAAAACACTGGACATGGGCAAAAGAACTCGATAAAATATCTGGGGACCTATATCACCAAAGATGCAAAAAGCATCTATAAAGCAAATTATCCCAAACTGATCTGGACTCTAAAACAAGACCTAATCAGATGGTCTTCCAAGAAGATTTCTTGGATTGGAAGGATTCACAGCGTTAAGATGAATCTACTTCCCCGTATCCTATACCTCTTCCAGACACTACCTGTGCCACTCAAACTGAAGGACATACTCTCACTTCAGTCTGGAATATCTAATTTTATCTGGGGAGGTAAAAAACCGAGAGTAAATAAATTATCTATGAAGAGACCTATCTTAGCGGGTGGCCTAGCGGTACCCTGCCTGTTGTCATATTTTAAAGCGGCTCAATTAAGCCAGGTCATACAATGGCATTCCGACCCCAAATTAAAAAGATGGGTAGAGCTCGAACATGCGGCTTGCTCCCCTTTAGAGCTTAACAATTTGATTTGGCTACCTAAAACATCAAGGAAAAACACTATTCTACCGCTCACCTCAATGACTAACTCCTTATCTGTTTGGGAGGCATCAAAATTAAAAAACTCACTTACTTCAGCAAATTCCCTGATGTCACCCATTTGGAATAATCCTAGCTTTGCACCGGGTCTTATTGGTCATAATCACTCAATTTGGAAACAAAAAAGCTATACTAGACTCAAAGATCTGGAGGGTCATGATCTAAAATGTAAATCTTGTGACCATCTCAGACTAGAAAAAGACATTCCCCACGCTGAATTCCATAAATACCTCCAGCTCAGATCATTTTATAATAAATTTGCCCCATACCCCCCATTAACGAATTTTGAAAAGCTCTGTCGGGCAGAAACCGACACTAAGGGACTCATATCTACGATATACAGAGAGGTAGTCGAGCCTGCAATCTCAAAGCACCAATCACCTACATTTCGTACCCAATGGGAAAGAGACCTAGGGGAGACCTTGGACGACGAAGAGTGGAATGCTATATTCCTAGGAGCCGCAAAAAGTTCTATATGCACCACACTGAAGGAGAACGCATATAAAGTTCTTATGAGATGGTACCTCACCCCACTCAAATTATCTAAGTTTGTACCAGGGTCCTCCCCATTGTGCCCTAAACAGTGTGGAGGAACAGCTGACCTGTTACATATGCTGTGGTCTTGCCCGCTGATATACCCGCTATGGGAAAAGATCAGAAATTGGATTCAGAGAATATTTGATCTCACTATTCCCCCAGACCCGTGGCTGTTTCTCATGAACAGACCCCTAAAGGGCCTATCAAAATCACACAATAAACTAATTGCACATTTTGCTCTAGCTACGCGGTGCGAGATCGCAGCACTATGGAAACGCCCCGATATTCCAATTATCCCAAAGATTCAGAATCGTATTTGGTTTATCTGCCAGATGGAAAAGTTAACGAGCTTAGTTAATGACACTGGCGACAATTATCTAAAAGTTTGGGCCCCCTGGCTTGCCCAAACAGACATCCCTGGGGTAGAGCGTAACACAATTTGGCTATAATAGTAATAAATGCGTTCTCCTTTGGGGACATAAGAACCAACCCCACACCTAGAACCTCATACTCCTTACGCCCAATCACTTATTCTACCGAAAGGCCTCACTAGTTGATACATAGTCCTCATGCTGTCCAGGTGTTCCCCGGAGGCAGATGTATTCTTATCCTTGGATACACCTTCCCTCTCTCCTCCCCCCCCACCCCCTCCTTTACCTCCTCCCCACCCCCACCCCCCTTTTTTTTTTTTTTTTTTTATTATTATTATTTACCCCAGTACCTTACACATGACGATTCCCACTCACGTGGTTAAGTAGGGCTCGAAAAACTACGTGAGTTTATTATGCTTTTGTTATTGTATATGATATGCTAAATATGCACCTGATGTCTTTTTTTTTAATGTATATCATGCATTTATGTATAATAAAATACAAGTTATAAAAAAAAAAAAAAACACTGGACATGAAAAACATATACAAATAATACAATTAATCTAAGACAATATTAAGGACAATTGATATGGGACCCGGATTCAGCTACTCCAAGTGAAGTGCCCACTCACCGGACGAAAATGGTTTGCAAGCGGTGGATATATTGGAGAGTATCCCCTCTCTTTTCAGCTCACACAGCCACTGCACAGGAATCTGGGCCAAGATGATAGTTGCACACGCCAAACCGCGTGTGTTTCTCCCCTGGCTTTCCTTTCTCGTCGCAGCTGGTGATGGATGAAAGCGCAGCAATTGCGTGCTGCTCACTCAGCTGTTGCACCGGGTTCGGGGCCAAGATACAGCTACACACGCTGAACTGCGCGGGCTTGTTTCTCCCTGGCACTCCCTCCTCCTCGTGGCTGGTGGCTGGTACACCGCAGCAGATTCGCGATAATTATAAGTACGAGCTGATAACAGCTGATTCGTCACGGCAGCGAATCTGCTGCGGTGTACCAGCCACCAGCCACGAGGAGGAGGGAGTGCCAGGGAGAAACAAGCCCGCGCAGTTCAGCGTGTGTAGCTGTATCTTGGCCCCGAACCCGGTGCAACAGCTGAGTGAGCAGCACGCAATTGCTGCGCTTTCATCCATCACCAGCTGCGACGAGAAAGGAAAGCCAGGGGAGAAACACACCCGGTCTGGCGTGTGCAACTATCATCTTGGCCCAGATTCCTGTGCAGTGGCTGTGTGAGCTGAAAAGAGAGGGGATACTCTCCAATATATCCACCGCTTGCAAACCATTTTCGTCCGGTGAGTGGGCACTTCACTTGGAGTAGCTGAATCCGGGTCCCATATCAATTGTCCTTAATATTGTCTTAGATTAATTGTATTATTTGTATATGTTTTTCATGTCCAGTGTTTTTAAACCATTTTATTAAATGTTGTAAAATTCTTACCACCCTTGATCTCAGCTGATATATATTTTTTAAGTAATATTAGTATAGTATATGTTGTTTGTTTCTTGTACATACAGTATTACACTATGTTTTGTGTTTTTTTGTATTTTCTTTAAGCACATCTCTACCGTCTGGAATCCATTTCGGTTTTCTTCCTGTTGGTGAACATATCCTTTACCTGCTGGCGCCCTTTAACACTATATTTTTTCCTTTGTTCTGTTACTGACCAGGGGGTCAGTTTTAGTGTTTAGGCAGCCCCCCATGCTAGGGTAATACCTGCATCAGGGTTATATCATATATATAGATAGCGCTACCTACTCTGTGTTTGCCATAACTTTATTAACTGTACCAAGTAAATAAAATAATGGGTGTTAGAAACTGACGACCTGAAGGAATAATGACCTTCAATACTAGAACCGTATAGGTTTAGGGTCTAGAGTGTTGGTGTGTTCTGTAAGATACAGGTAGCACACTAAACATCAATCCTAGTGAGGATCTGACCAATCTATACTCACTGGCTCTAAGGTAAGTACTAATGGCCGCAATCGCCTATGGCAGACCTAGTGAGGCTAAATAGTAGATTGTGTACTCAAAAAATGACAAATAACTGGTAAGTTGCTGGAGGTCAGTCTCAGTACTTATAAGGTAGGTAGAGACTTATAACTGCAATCAGTAATGGTAGTGTCCTTATAAGGTAGGTGTGGTGCTTGATCAGGTTGACCTGAAGTAACCTGCTTCTGTATACAGTAATGGTGAGGGTGTGACCTCTGATAACCTCAGTAGCAGTGTGGACAGGTTAGTAGCACTGTGTGCAGGCTGATACAGAGTAGAGCACCTTTACACCTATAGCTTGAATAGCAAAACCAATTAAAACAGTGAGTGTATCAAAGATACATGAACTGGTACACACAATATATAGTCCAGAGGTGATTACTAGCTGTGGTAAGCTCTCAGCTAGTTCATACTGTGATAGATTGACAATAAGTATATAGTGGCCCTGATGGCAGGTATACTCGTAATAGAGTGTACAGTGACCAATACCTTCCTAATCAGGGGTCAGGATATTCAAAATACACAGATGGGTGAGCTGAGTGCTAATGGTAGGTACAGAGTCCCCATGAGCTGCTATCAGGGAATCCCTGAATCACGATAGTATCCAGCACAGCTAGCTGTGAAGCAGGGGACCTAACCTGAGCTAAGTACTTATACCATAAATAGGGCACCAGATGCCAGTATTAGATTGGGTAAACGAGGCTCAAAATGTCCATCGGGGCACTTTGAGAGCCTGTATAAACTCACGGGCGTTTTTTTTTTCACATGCTAAATTGTTCTGCTCCAGGCGTGAATTAGTTAATTGTTTCATTGTTCGGGATGGACTGTCAATTGTTTAGGGATGTAAATAATGATTGCTAATTGATTTTTGTTTACTTGATTGGTTAAAATAGTTTACTTGTTTCGAAAGTATTTGTATGTTGCTTGCAATGATATTGTTAACATTAATTTGCAGAATGTATATGGTGCATAGATTTTATGCATCATTTATACAATGTAAATGCAATCTATTGATTGGAATGTGAGGTTTTTCATTGGCATTTGATGATTTAGATTGTAAGATCAGTTAGGATTATTAAAGGTTTGGTGAGGTAAGGTGCTCAAAGTGTGCTATATATAGGAAGGAGGGGAACACACTCTGGATATTGATGCATTGATAAGTGTATATACTGAGCATAAAGCAATGGGGCACCAGATACCCTGAAGGTTGGGGTAGGTAGTCCAGAGACAGCCTCCCCTACCTCATTGGGTTAGCCCTAAGTACTCACAGTATTCACTAGCTACCAGAGTCTCCCCTCCACCGCGTGCTGCTGAAGAGAGATGAGGTCCAGCAATGTAGAGAAGAATGCAGCGCACCGCGATCCAAAAGATGAACAGGTCTGGCCAAAATAAGTAATCTTTAATGAAGAATCATAAAAGCAAGGGATGCAGCCCTTCTACGCGTGTCTAGCAAACGCGTAGAAGGGCTGCATCCCTTGCTTTTATGATTCTTCATTAAAGATTACTTATTTTGGCCAGACCTGTTCTTCTTTTGGATCGCGGTGCGCTGCATTCTTCTCTACATTGCAGGATTATTAAAGGAAATTCATTGTAATGTAGTGTGTCTGTATGGAGAAGTGTTATTTGTAGGACAGTATGGTTTTGATAACCCTTCTACATTTATTTGTATATTGGTTCATCATGTGTGTATATACTGTATATATATATATATATATATATATATAAGACACACAGATGAAAAGAACAAAGACAATCCCCTTAGTAGCACTCTAAATTACACCTAAACTAATCTATAAGATAAAGATGGTTAAAAAGAAACAGATGCTCCGCCAATTCACAAAAAATGAGGTTCATCATGTGTGTATATACTGTATATATATATATATATATATATATATATATACTGTATATATAGTTGCATGATGAAGCCACTGTACAAATTCATGGGTGAAGGGTGGGTATCGGGCCAGTGTGGCTTAACCCCTTAATGACCTTTGCGGTTATTATCTGATAAGGTGTTTAAGGGGTTAATTGATATCTGAATGTACTTGCAATGTATTGGCTTTGTATTTGCTATGTATTTTGTGGGCAAGACAAGGATGTTGCTGGCGACGGACACTTCGTATTGATGAGGTCAGTAGTACTTTATTTATTTGAATATGCTAGTTAATGTTTTTAATAATGGGCAATTAATCTATTATCCATATCTGGATAATAGTTATTTTGCACATTATTGTACTGTAGGTGTTGGGGGGGGGGAGGGTGTATGTATTGAATGTATAGGCCAGGTTTATTTTTTTTACATTCAGGGTTTGTTCCGTGGTTCTGCGTGGGACCTCTGGAGACCACCTGTTGTTTCCTCGGGTATCCCACGGGTATCAGGCTGGTGGTTCCACGGGTGACACATGCGGGGATGAAGCGGAGGCCTCACATCTGTGGGGGCACCGCCGACTCGTAGTCTGCGGGGATGAAGCTGTGTGGTCCCACTTCTGTGGGGGCACCGCCGACCCGTAGGTGCGGGGATGATAATGTGTGGTCCCACTTCTGTGGGGGCACCGCGGACCTGTAGTGAGCACTCGTGAGTTCCCCAGACCCCCGTGGGAACCACCCGAGGCCCTGCATACACCTGTGGGTTTGACCCGGGGCTCCCAGACATCCGCGGGCCTACCGTGGGGACCCAATTGTGGCCCACGGTGACCCAAGGAGACCACCTAGGGGCCATGGTGCAAGCCTCCAGAACCTGTTTAAAAAGGGCTGCCGGTACCCTGTAGGTCTGTCCAGGTGCCCCGCCAGCCCACCGGGGACTCGCGTGGGGCTGCGTTATGAACCCTGTATGTAAAAGTATAAATCTTGTATTTATGGGGGGGCACAGGGGGTGGGTAATGTATTTAATAAATAGAATGATGTTTATTGTGGGTCACTGTATTGTTTTTATTGTGGGTACTGGGGGTGGGGGGTGTTTCCCCAACGGTATGTGGGTAGGCCTCCCTTGTGGGTACTGGGTGAGGGTGGTTAGGCCTCACGGGGGGGGTTAGTGTGGGAGGGTATGTAGGCTTCCCGAGTGGTGGGTGAGGGTGGGTTAACCCCTTAATGACTGTAGCGGTTATTAACCGCTACGGTGATTAAGGGGTTAGGGGACATTACTTTGGATGTTTTAATTTTTGTCTCTGTTTTGCAGCAGCGGAGGGGCCATGGGCAGGTGGGTAGTGGGTGTGGGTGTGGTTATTTACATGGGATCCCTCTCCCCACATTTACATACAGTACACTGCACTCACAGAAACACAGGCAGGGAGATTTAACCGACACAATAGGGGGACGGGGCTTACACAGATTAGTCAAAGCAGGGAAGCTTAGCAGACACAATAGGGGGAGGTTTTTTTTACATAGATTACAGTCAAGGCAGGGAGGTTTAACACACACATTAAAAATATGTATGTAATGTATTTATTGTTTATGTATTTTAAATACACAGGGGGTGTACTGTATGTTGTTTATTGCAATGTTTATTGGGGGCAAATGTCCCCAATAAACATGCTATTCTGCCTTAACCCTTCATTGCCTTAGCGGCTATCAGCTATGGTAATGAAGCAGCATTTCTGTATTTTTAATAATATTGTGCAGGAGCAGTGGGCCCCCTGAGCATTGATTTCTGGCTCAGGGAACCCCCTGCTCACTGTACAATATTATTAAAATACACTACCGACACACTTTATTAAAGTGTGGCCGGTACCGCAAGCCGGGATATTTCCCGGCTTGCTTGTGGCTGCCCCTCGGCGTGCCGCGCGTCATAGACGCGCGGTCACGCGTCTTCGGGAGCCTGCGCCCCCTGCACGCGCGTCCAGGGCTCCCCGAGGGAGCCCTGGTGTCCCGCGATCTGCGGGACGGCGGCAGGGGGTTCCGGGGGACCCGGCGGACCCGGTAGCGGTAGGGAGAGCGCCCCGATCGGAGGGCACTCTTCCGCTGCTTCGGCGCGCGCCCGTCACACTCGGGCGCGCGCCAGGCTACTGCTGCGGCCAAGAACGGGCAAATGCTCGAATAAACTTGGCCGCAGCAGTACAGAAATGCTGCTTCGTTACCATAGCACATAGCCGCTAAGGTAAGGAATGAGTGTTTATTTATATATGTGTTTTATTTATACTGTACATGTGCAGAGGGTCTCCGAAGCAGAAACGTTTTGGTTTTAGGTCCGGGGACCCCCTGCTCCCCGAGATACAGGCCCCTTTAGGGGGTGCCGGTATCCCTCTGCTTGGTTTACAGGCCGTGGTCACGTTATCGGGACCTTATATGCAGAGGGATACCGGCACCTCATAAAGGGGGCTGTATCTCGGGAAGCATGGGGTCCCCGGACCTGAAACCAACGCGGTTCAGCTCCCGAGACCCCCTGCACATCTACACTATGAATAAAAATGTATTTTAAATGTATTTATTTATATTCATTTATTTATTTATTTAGATTTATTTATTTATTTTTTCGGCGGCTGCTGTGTGTGAGTTTTTTTTATTGTGGGTAGCGGTGGTGGGTGAAGGGGGTATTAGCCCCAACGGTGGTTGTTTAGGACTTGCGGGGGGGGGTAGCGGGAGGGGTTAACCCCTTCATGGCCGTAGCGGTATTAACTGCTACGGTCGTGAAGGGGTTAAGTGCACCCGCAACCCCCCGCAAGTCTTAAACTCACACCAAGGGCCAAATACCCCCTTCACCCACCCCCACTACCCACAATAAAGCGGGCACGGTGGGTTAACCCCTTCATTGCCTTAGCGGCTATCAGCTATGGTAATGAAGCAGCATTTCTGTATTTTTAATAATATTGTGCAGGAGCAGGGGGCCCCCTGAGTTTTGATTTCTGGCTCAGGGAACCCCCTGCTCACTGTACAATATTATTAAAAATACAGAAATGCTGCTTCGCTACCATAGCACATATATATATGTGTTCCAACACATCCCTGCGGGTCACAGCAGCGCGGTTTCGCGGGTAAGTTTGTCTCTACACGGGTGTTTTCACTTTATTGTTTAATCAGCATGGGTACATAAGGGGGATCTGTAGCATTCACTTATTGCACGTCCCTGAGGAAGGTCACGCTTGGGTGATCAAAACGTTGGAGGTGGTGCCATGTTACTCTGAATATAGCTTTATTGGAACTACTGGACTGTGTGCTGTCTCGTTTTTTCCGGACTCCAATCTGGTAAAATCTATTTTTTATATATATATATATATATATATATATATATATATATATATATATATATATATATATACTGCATTACAATTCATGAATTTATGCCATCTGGCGGTCACGCGAAGCATTGCAGCCTATTAAATCCTGAACCATTATCAATTATCACATCAGCCGCGCGTCAGCCGGGCATGACCCGTGGCTTGGAACGCGGCATGCTCCTGGTGAACAGTGTCGCATTCCAGGGACAAACCGGTGATTTGTTAGAATAAAGTCTGCCGCAGCAGTAATTATTATTATTATTGAAGTATTTAAACTTTATACTTATTACCATATATGTTTTGTCAATTGGATGTAGCATTGGGCACCCCTGTCTTTTGTTGTATACCATATTTACTATGCAATCTTCTTCCACAATCCTTTGACCGATACGCCAAGACACCTTACAGCCTATTGAGGTCAATGAGCTGGACGATGTCTTCCAGAGCTGGAAGGTGACTCATGGCATAAAACCACTTGGTAGATATAGGCCTTTCTCTTTCACCAATTTCTGCAATCCCTGTTGCAATGCATTTGAAGTTTAACCCTCTTTATCACTGAGTGGACAACATGGCAGAAACTAAAGCTAGTTTTTCTCTTTTTTTTTTTTGCAGCATGGGACAATGAGTTGAGGGATAAGAATTATGTCAGACAAAACAAATTCAAAGCAAACACAATTATTAACAAATGAATACTTATTTCACAGGAGGCTCTGTGAAGGTTATTACAATAGAGGAGCAAAGTGTTGTCAACCATATCAAAGGCGACATAGATGTCCACATAAGTAATGATAATTTACCTAGGGATCTGTAATGAGTAGATCATTGGTGAATGTATGTATGTCTTTATTTATATAGCGCCATTAATATACATACAGTAGCTCTTCACAGTAGTAATACACGTGACAATCATATAAATAACAAATAATACAAATAACTGAACATGGGAATAAGTGCTTCAGGACATAAAAATTAACATTTCGGAAGAGGAGTCCCTGCTCCGAAGGGCTTACAATCTAATTGGTAGGTAGGGAGAACGTACAGAGACAGTAGGAGGGCGTAGTATAGAGATGGTAAAGTCTCAAAATGTCCTCTTCAGGTTGATTGATCTAGACCACGTATTTAAAACTTTCTTGAGAAAAGAGTTTAAAGACTCACCCCTAAGATCCGGGGCACACCCTCTACTCCCCCCTCCTGCCCCCCGTCATAAGTACAGTGTGCCTAAGAAATCGATTGTTGTTCACCAATAAGAATAAAGTTTATCCAGAGAGTGATTATACAGATTCTTTGTTCCAATAATTATGGTGACACAGGTTTTTTTGCCAGTCCAAATATCATTTATTCTTGAGGCAGTTTGCAATACCCAGCTCTCTGGGCGTGTATGTGTATACCGGTATTACCTCTCTGGGCGTGTATGTGTATACCGGTATTACCTCTCTGGGCGTGTATGTGTATACCGGTATTACCTCTCTGGGCGTGGTAACGCCATTTACAGGTTAACAATGGAGAACAGACTTGGGCATTATATTTTCTGTTCCGTTCTGAAGCATCTACAAAGAAACTTGTGTCATACAGTAATAGTTAAACAAAAGTCTGGGCGTGCAGCCCATATTCTTATCTAAAACTTGAGCAGGCTTCATCTCGTACCCAAAATGTACTACAAAACATATTTCTAACAGTCCTACAAACCAATGTAGCCATGTTCCCCCCTCCTCTGGGAGATTCTACTTGCTGCTACATGGTTGGTGTATGTATAGTGCTGTGCATACCTGTGAGGTCAGGAGAAACTGAGTTGCCGTGATGATATGGAGCAACAGGACAGGCTTAGGGTCTCTTACTTGAGCTTTGTTTCATGGTACAGCGCCTCCTGCTGTGATGGGATCCTAGGATGTAGGATATCAGCTCCCACCACTGCATTCATTATCCCTCCTGCCCAGGAACTGACACCCAGGCAGAGGTATGGTGAACATACAGCTTTATTATTCATCCTGCAGCAGCTCCTTCTTACAGCATAGCATAATGTCCACGGTTCCAGGAGCTCTGGATGGTGCTCGCCCAGTATCATGGGCTCGGTCTTGGTGGTCTCTAGGCCAGCCGGTCTAGAGTGAGCATGCTTTCCCGCAATGGGGAAGACTGACAGCTCCTTCCTCACTCCTTGAGGAGTAGAGGAAAAGACTCTCTAACTTCTAGCTACTCCCCTAGAAAACTCTGGAAGAGGCGGGCTTATGGACTATACCCACCTCCAAGGCACTGTACACAGGCCATGAGTCACCACCAACCTTCCTTCACTTTCAAGGGAAGCAGAAGGGGGGTCACTGGCCCATAGATTAACCTGCTACTGCCTGGAACTTAACAGGACTTACATAGCAGATACACTATGTGGGGAAAGACAGGTACTATGGAACATACCATGTTACACCAACATTACAGAATAGAGTGTAAAGAAACAAAGTGGATACAAACAGAGGACTTGTGTTCTGAATCACTTGAATTCCATTTACACCCTGACCGTTAACGGCTTGACATTGTTTTACTACAGTGTACCAATACTTTATTTTGTTTCTCTTGGTGGTTTATTATTTAACTTGGTAACCTCTGAGGTGCAGCACAGCACATATCCACACTCTCAATAACACAGTGAGCTTGTATATTTTTGAAAAGACAACACTGAGGTGTTCTACAACATGGTTACATAGTTACATGGTAGATGACGTTGAAAAAAGTTCAAGTTCAACCTATGCTAAATTTAGCCGAAAGATACTTTATCCTATATCTGTACTTACAGTTTGAAAAGCGTGAATAAAGAAACAAGCCTGAGGGTTAAATTATCACAGAATGACAAATAAGTTTATTGCGTACAGGTGCGCGCGCAGGAGAAAGCTTCAAAACAAAAGCTCTCTGACACGTATATGGCCTACAAGACATATTTATACCCGAATACTAAAGCTCACGCCCCCTTTATGAGGTTGCTTGTGCGTCATTACGTATGCGTATAAGACAAACAAATATGAATATGAGAACATTAATTTAATAACATAAATGTAAAAGAATAACACAAATTAATTGAGTCAGCATGAAAATCATTATGCAAGCTCGTAACCTTTCCCCTACATACTGTATGTCGGTTTCTTGCCGGGGTACATTTGACCATGAGTTCCCTCTATTTCTACCACTTAAAATGAGAGAAGCGACTGTTATCTTTACTCTAGTTTCACAACGGTGGCGTATCTTCTCTTCAAGATGTGTGGCAAGCTGGTGGCTTACTATCAATAAAATGTCTGAGCGCTAAAGAGAAAAAATATTACTTTAAAACTTTCATTCCACGCAGCTTTCATGCAAACAGTAGACAAAATGGATGACAAGATCAGGCACCTAAGATGGATGCTGAACAAAATGGCTGCTTAGATCCTAGTGCTGTTTACGTCAGACTCCCCCCCCCCCCCCCGCTCCTTGCATCATATTCTCAACTTCCTCAACAGTATATTGATCCAGAGGAAAGCAAACAAAAAAAACCAGTGACACATCATCCAATGACTTTATCATTATCATTTATTTATAACATGCCAACATATTCCGTAGCGCAGTACATTAGGGTTGGAGGATGAAAGACAATAAAATAACACAATAACACACATTGTTATAGTAGGTAAGGAAGGCCCTGCCCTAAGGAACTTGCAATCTATGAGGAAGGGTAAGTGGAAACATAGGGTACAGGGGGATATGAAGGTTGGTGTGTTTTAGAATGATAACAAAGCAGCTGCAACATCAGCCAGGCACAGGATGCTGGGCCCAAGCGAATGACAAAGAATGAAAGTGTCTCTTTTTGAAGTGCCCCAACCGAAACCAGCAAAGATTAGTCTCGAGGGTGATGGTCCCAGGTATCAGAGGTCTTCCATCAATGGCCACTACCACTAACGGGATCTCCCTAGTATGGAGAGGAATGGAGTGGCGTTCTGCAAATGCATGGTCAATGAAATTCCCTGTGGCTCCTGAATCCACAAAAGCCTGAGTGAAGATGGAGGCTGGTCCCCAGGAGAGTGAAACCGGCAGGAGGAGCCGTGAAGGTTGTGATGGAGAAGGAATAGAAGAAATGCCCAGAGAATATTCCTTTATCTTCACTGGGAACTGGGGTTTCAGAATTTTAGGACAGTTTCGGGCAAGATAACCATTGATCCCACAGTACAGGCACAGCCCCCTGACATGTCTCCTAGTTCTCTCCTGCTCAGGTAATTTGGTATCATCTAATTGCATTGGTTCCTCAACTGGGAGAGGTGCCGTAAGAGGAGTTTTGAAGTGGGGGGCAGGCTGAATTATTATGGTTTTTGAGGAAGGGTCTCGCTTGGTCTGCCGTTCTCGCATCTGGAGATCCATTTTGTTACAGAGAGCAATCAATTCCTCCAGATCCTTAGGGGTTTCCTGGCAAGCCAGTTCATCCTTTAAACACTCAAAAAGCCCCTGCAAAAATGCTGCCACCAGAGCTTCATTGTTCCAGCTCGTCTCCGCAGAAAGGGTTCGAAACTAAATGGCATACTGGCCCACAGTATAGGTTTCTTGCTAGATTCGAAGGAGCGAAGCAGAACCAGGGGACCCGTGACCGGGAGCGTAAAAAACTCTTTTGAATGCCTGGAGAAATGCAACGGCAACATTAAACAGTGGGGATTCCTTCTTCCACAAAGGGGAAGCCCAGGCCAAAGTCACGTCCGTTAGTAGGGAAATGACGTAGGCTACCTGGGATCGATGGATGCAGAACATGGAGGGCTGGAGTTCGAACTATTTCGAACACTGGATCAAAACGCTCTACAAGTCATAGGGTCCCCTCCATAATGTAGAGGCATCGGGATCCGTGGTTCACGGGGCGTAGGGGATGACGGGGCTGGCACCGAAGACGCTGCCAGTAATGGCGGTGCAGGGGTAGAACCCACATGGAGTGTGTCCAACCGGGGGGTAATGTGCAGAACTCGCCTTGATATGAGTGCCACCTGTTGGTTTTGACGGGCGAGGCGTCTCGCATGATCTCCGAGCAGTTCCCTTTGGAGAGATAAGGCCCACGCTACCTCAGCGGGGTCCATGTTTGTCTGAGCAAAATGTGATGGTACTCATCACAAATCAGAAAGCGGACCCGCAGGGCAGAGGTAGAGATGCAGAATATCCAAATTAGAGATTAGAGTATCCAAAGTCAGTAATCAGGCAGAGGTCAGGGCTGGCGGCATTGGTGCAGAGTCCAGGTAACAGGCAAAAGGTCAGGGCAGGCAGAAAGCAGTGAGGTCGGTGTCACAGTCCGTGGTCAGCAACAAGAAATCCAAACAACAAAAGGGAAAGGAGTGACAGCGAAGACCAACAGAAGCTGCAAAAACTAGAACATTGCTTGGCGATTCCACTAGGAACTGCAGCCTTATATAGCAGGCTGCCAGTAAAGAAAATGGCCAAACTGAGCAAAAAGGGCAGGGAACCTGGAAAACCCAAACTGCAGCAAAACCTGGCATGGATCGGGCAGAATCCTTACAGTACCCCCCTCTTCAGGAGAGACATCTGGGCAATCTAAGTTTGCTTGGCAGGAAATCTCAGATGAAACGCCGGACCAGGTTCGGGGCATGGACATCCCTGGATTTGATCCATGAATTCTCCTTAGGTCCATAAACTTTCCAATGGACCAAGTACTGTAGCCCACCACAGGATCTATGGAAATCCAGTGTCTGGCGTACCTCAAATTCCTCCTGGCCATCTATCAAGAACGGTCAAGGATGAGGGAGAATAGGAGGAGAGACGGTGTTCTGGACTAAAGGTTTTTGGACAGAGACCTGGAACACTGGAGGTATCCTTAAGCTAGCCGGAAGTTCCAATTTGAACACCGCCGGGTTGACCTGTTTCAGGATTTTGTATGGTCCAATGAACTTGGGCCCGAGTTTGGAAGGAGGCAGTTTTAGACGGATATTTTTTGTAGCCAGCCAACCCTGATCTCCCACTTGAAACAGGGGAGGTGGTCGTCGACGTATTTCCGGAATGATGTCCTCTATTATGTAGGGTGTTTAATGGTGTGTGGGAGGGGGGTTCATCACCAAAGAGGGAAAGGATACTGTAGTAGTTGCTGTGTCAACTATAGACCAATTGCACTTCTTAATTCTGATATTAATGTGAAAACGGGTAAACAGCCAGTTAACCCACCAGGCGCTCAGAAAGTGTAGCTGCAGCTGTGAAATGGTGTTTTGACAATAAATCTGGTTGATAACTGCCACTATCCCCCAGTGTGTTATTGATTACATGTAATTCTCTGCAACTGGCTAGCTATAAGCACAATGAGGTTGGAGAAAAACTTGAAGGAGATAACTTACAGTTGCACTGGGGGACGTAATGAAGTGGCCCGTCTGTCTTCCTGCATGAACAATGCTGTGTGTCCCTCTGTCTGCGTTGTCTCTTGATGGGATGATCCTCTCACGTCGCCAGCAATCTCTTCTGCCGCCAACCCTGCACCCGCTCGATCGCGGTGGGTGGTCACCTGACCGGCGGCAGTGCCGGTACTTCCGGATGCAGCAGGGAGACACAGATACACCATACACAGCCCGGCGTGCAGGCAGCAGGCACCGGAACACTAGAAATCCTCCCCAGGGAGGTCAGTACGCCGCACAGCCGTGGAATAAAAGCTTCAGGAAAGGCTGATCAGTGTGGCATGAAACTTTAATAGAACATATGTTAATAGAACATATGTATCAGATAATCTTACCCCACAGGAAAGAATTGATTTAGATCTACTGAAGAAAAATACAGACATAATCATAAAAAAAAAAATGCTGATAAGGGAGGAGCAATAGTTGTACAGTCATCCATCAAATACCGGGACGAGGCTTTAAGACTTTTGAGCAACAAAGATTTTTATGCCACACTAAAATCAGATCCAACAAAGGGGTTCCTGGGGGAGCTTCAAGATCTTTTAGAACTTGGCGACACTTTATATGTTTTATCTAACAAAGAAAGGCAATATCTGGCATGTGAGTTTCCTACAATTCCAATTTTCCACCATCTCCCAAAGATCCACAAATCACTGGAGAACCCCCCGGGGAGGCCTATTGTCTCCAGTATTGGATCTTTGGGAGATGGTGTTTCACGTTATGTGGACAAATTTCTGCAACCCATTGTAAAAACCTTACCTTCATTCATTGAAGACACTACAGCATTGTTAATTTCATTAGAAGATATGTCTTGGAAGGAGGGATATCGATGGGTCACCATGGACGTCACATCACTGTACACTATTATTGAACACGAGCACGGCCTAAGGGCCATTAATCACTACTTACAACTTTCTACACTTTCCATAGCACAAATCACTTTTATTACTGATTCTATTCTTTTTTTACTCACACATAACTATTTTCTTTTTGACACACAATTTTTCTTCAAAAACAGGGCACAGCTATGGGGACTTCTTTTGCACCCTCATATGCTAATTTGTTCATGGGTTTATGGGAATCTATTCACATTTATGGTAGCACTAATTCATTTCGTTCTAACATTATTTTTTATAAACGTTTCATTGATGATTTGATTTTCATTTGGGAGGGTGATCTAAATAGTCTTCACACATTCATTGAAACTCTTAATACTAATAATATGAATCTTCACTTTACTTTTGAAACTGATACTGTTAAAATCAATTACCTTGATGTGACCATCCATGGTGACCCTATCACTGGTATACATACTGATATATATACAAAACCACATGCCAGGAATTCATATCTACACGCCAGAAGCAGTCATCCTAAAACATTGATACGTTGGATCCCTAAGGGACAATTTCTGCGTTATAGACGCCTTTGTTCAGACCCAGAAACCTTTTTGAAACACTCCAAAACACTAAGTGATAAATTCTTATCCAGGGGATACAATAAAGCCGATGTTGATGTGGCCCTCCTCAATGCTAAAACTGTGAACCGTGTGGATCTATTGAAAAAGAAAATTAGAAACAAACAAACAAAATTTCAGGATATGCCATTATTCATTACAAAATTTAGCAAACAGGCGTCACAAATTAGACAGATAGTGTCCAAACATTGGAACATATTAAAACTGGACAAAGATTTGGATACATACTGTATACGACACACGGTCCCAGATTTGCTTTCAGAAGGGCCAACACATTAGCCTCATCCATTTCTAAAAGCTTGTACAAATCTCCAAGTCAATCCCGTATGAGTAACATACCCAGAGGTTTCTTTAGATGCAGTTTCTGCAAATGTTGCAAATATGCCACACCAACTAAGAGAGTACACACATTGTTTCCAAAAGGTAAACATAGAATTAACACCTTTATTAACTGTCAAACAAGTCACGTTGTATATGTGATTACATGCGGATGTCGATATAAATATGTGGGCAGAACCATCAGATCATTGTACATTCGTATCTCAGAACATGTCAGATTAATCAATAAGAAAGATTTAGTACATCCACTATCCAAACATTTTGTACAATGTCCACTTGGTGGACTTAAAAATTTCTCATTTTGTGCGGTCGAACACGTCCCCTCTTGTATTAGGGGAGGCGATAGATTGAACCGACTAAATAAAAAGGAGATGTCATGGATATTTTCCCTGAATACTTTGCAGCCTTACGGCCTAAATGTTGAATGGGAACTGAAACATTTTCTTGGAGATTAACTGTAGCATAAAGCATATATACATATTCTTTGGTTTTATCATATGCTTCCTCTTCCTTCCCTTCCCCCCTCCCCCCCTCCTTCCCTTCCCCCCTCCCCCCCTTCCCCCCTCCCCCCTTCCCCCCCTCTCCCCCTCCCCCCTTCCCCCCCTCTCCCCCTCCCCCCTTCCCCCCCTCTCCCTCCCCCCCTCCCCCTCCCCCTTCCCCCCCCCCTTTATTCCCCCCCCTTTCCCTCCCTTCCCCCCCCCCCTCTTCCCTTTATCTGGTTTCCCATTTATTCCTTTATACTTCATTGCATTTATTGTATTATTTCTTATTGTTTCATTACTAAGATAATTATTATGTAAATAATAAGATCAACAAGCTATTTGTTAATGACAGCTCTCTCAATTTTCTCTTGTAAAAATCAAAAATTAGGAGTCCGGGTGATTTCATAATATTATTGTTGTATTTCATTATAAACTTTATTTACATTGGTGCTTTTTTCTTTTAATGTACATGTTTTTAGTTCTTTTGACCAATATACTAGTGATTTTGGTTATACATGTATTGTATTGTATATGCTTTTTCTTGCCAAACATATAGATTGGTCATTTTTAACCCCAGCTATGTTTTTAACTTCACATGCCATTATCAGCAATGTCAGGATGTACACCTGTTACCCATTTGTTTGGGGCTTGACCACAGGTGTTGTTACTTGCATTTGCTATATATGCATCATGTTTTTACAAACGGATCACTCTTTTGACAAAGGCCTGACGGGCTGAAACGCGTCAAGAGGATCCGTTTGCACTATGTTCTATTAAAGTTTCATGCCACACTGATCAGCCTTTCCTGAAGCTTTTATTCCACGGCTGTGCGGCGTACTGACCTCCCTGGGGAGGATTTCTAGTAATTCTGATATTAAACAAATTGCAAAAATTCTGGCCAAACACCTGAAGCCCCTTTTGTGTCGATTAGTGCATAAAGATCAGTCGAGGTTTATCAGTGGTAAACAAAGACCAGATAATAGTCAGCCCGGGCATCTACATAGGTGCCGGGATGCCCGGGCTGCCGTTTATCTGCCTGGGTCTTTTGATGGAGGGCAGCTTTGGCCAGATTGGCCTGGATCTTCATCCAGAGTAATTAGAGTTCTTGGATCTTATCATCCACTGCAGGAACTCTGGAGGAAGGACTGGAAGGAGGAAGGCGAAGAGGGTGGTATCTGTAGGCACAAAAGAATGGAGATTCTAGTGTGGAATCTTGTTTCATAGAATTGCGAGAAAACTCGCCCACGGGAGCAGATCAACCCAGTTGTCCTGTAGTTCAGATACAAAACATAGCAGGAATTGTTCTAAGGACTGATTGGCCCTTTCCGTGAGTCCATTGGACTGGGGATTGCAAAAAGAAGGAAAATGAAGGGAGATGCCCATTCTTTGACAGAAGGCCTTCCAAAATCTTGAGACAAATTGGGATCCGCGGATTCCATGAAGGTGAAATATCTCCTTAATAAAGATCTCAGAACAAGTTTCCTAAGAGACCCATCCACTTTAGAATATATTATATATATTGAGGAGCCTAGGCATGTTTTGTCTAGAATTCAGAGGGAGCTATCCTATCTCTGTACAGAAGATATAACTCCTACAATTGAAGCCTGACCCTCGTACATAGGGAGGAGTTTAGATAATGATGAGTGGCAGGATACTTGGGGAGACTCTTGTAAGACCTCTGTTACTGCCTTACTAACGGAAACAAGCGAAATATTTTTCTAGAGAACGTACCAGACTCCTGTTAAATTAGCCCGTATACAACCCATCCAATCCACGTTTGCTGGAAGCTATGTTTGCAGAGAGCAGATGATCTGTACTGTACATGTGGTGAAGTTGCCCTAAAGTTAATTATTTAAAAAAAAAAAAAAAAAAGGGTTTTTAGTGAGATAAAAAATATCACGGAGGTAGATGTCCCCTTCCAGCCTGAGAATGCACTGCTTGGGTTCTGGCTAATCGATGAAGGTATCCCTAGAAATATAAAAACCATAATTAGACATCTCATCTACTAGTTAGTATAATGACCCTTCACCTCATCCATGGAAGAATGATGGGACAGAGTGGAATTTATTAGAATAATGGAGAAGCAGACATATTCCCTTAAATATCAAAAACCAAAATAACACAAAATATAGGCTCCCTATCGTAAGTATAATTGAGAGTCCTAAGGACAAATAAAACATACAGAACACCTACAAGCTCTAATTGAACCCCCAAAATACCCACAACATATATATAAGCATATAAGTTTCACAGAGGAGTGCTACTGAGCATGGCAATTATATTTAAAACCAGAGACATAACATAAAACACAGACAAAGCTCAGTGCACATCCAGAAAAACTCATATACGGTACAGTGCCTAAATATACATGTATAAATAACTAATAAATAAAATGGTCTTTTAGTTTAACATTTTGGCCAAATTGTTGTAAGCCCTTGAGCCAAACTTCACGGCAGACCACGTTCAAGGGTCCCTACACTAATATAAATTCTTAATAACCTGTGCATTGCCAGGAAGAATGATTTATAATAAATCTGTCAATATGAGTTGCAAAAGTTCTAAGTCTGATTGAAGCTTTTATTAACCTGTACATTACCAGGAAAAGCACTCTGTAATAGATTTGTCACAATCACACTGCATGCAGGCAAGTTCCCCTGATAGTTGGAGATGCCATGGAGTGAGCTTTTAACCATTTAAATGTGGGAGGGAGTGAGCTTCAATTGGATAGGAGGTTGCCACCCTCCAAAACAGCCAAGACTAGCTGCACAAGAATTATAAAACATACAGAACACCTACAAGCTCAAATTGAACCCCCTCCCACATTTAAATGGTTAAAAGCTCACTCCATGGCATCTCCAACTATCAGGGGAACTTGCCTGCATGCAGTGTGATTGTGACAAATCTATTACAGAGTGCTTTTCCTGGTAATGTACAGGTTAATAAAAGCTTCAATCAGACTTAGAACTTTTGCAACTCATATTGACAGATTTATTATAAATCATTCTTCCTGGCAATGCACAGGTTATTAAGAATTTATATTAGTGTAGGGACCCTTGAACGTGGTCTGCCGTGAAGTTTGGCTCAAGGGCTTACAACAATTTGGCCAAAATGTTAAACTAAAAGACCATTTTATTTATTAGTTATTTATACATGTATATTTAGGCACTGTACCGTATATGAGTTTTTCTGGATGTGCACTGAGCTTTGTCTGTGTTTTATGTTATGTCTCTGGTTTTAAATATAATTGCCATGCTCAGTAGCACTCCTCTGTGAAACTTATATGCTTATATATATGTTGTGGGTATTTTGGGGGTTCAATTTGAGCTTGTAGGTGTTCTGTATGTTTTATAATTCTTGTGCAGCTAGTCTTGGCTGTTTTGGAGGGTGGCAACCTCCTATCCAATTGAAGCTCACTCCCTCCCACATTTAAATGGTTAAAAGCTCACTCCATGGCATCTCCAACTATCAGGGGAACTTGCCTGCATGCAGTGTGATTGTGACAAATCTATTACAGAGTGCTTTTCCTGGTAATGTACAGGTTAATAAAAGCTTCAATCAGACTTAGAACTTTTGCAACTCATATTGACAGATTTATTATAAATCATTCTTCCTGGCAATCCTAAGGACAAATGACAGATTCCGGGACTAGGTTTTTGGCCATAATGCCAGAGTCCTTCATACACCAAACAAGGTTACGTTTGAAGTTCGGGTAGTTAGTGATTAATGCCCTCCAGCGCTGGATCCATATCATTCATATGATGCAAATACAGTCAAGTGAAAAAGAAAGTACACCCTCTTTGAATTCTATGGTTTTACATATCAGGACATAATAACAATCATCTGTTCCTTAGCAGGTCTAAAAATTAGGTAAATACAACCTCAGATGAACAACAACACATGGCAACTAGTGTGGCCAAGCACTGCCATCTACTTCACTTTTTCCTTCACATGCTGAGTCTTCAAGTCTCCCAATATACCAATTAGATTGTAAGCTCTTTGGGGCAGGGATTTTGTTCATTTTGTCTTACTTTTTTGTACTTATTGCATTATAATTCCCTGTTCTGTATTGTCTTTTTGTAAAGTGCTGAGTGCACTGTGGATACTATATAAATAAAGACATACATACACTGGCGACACACTTTATTCGAGCTCGGCTAGTCCCACGAATTCGGGTATACCCGGGTGTATTGAGGTTTGTGACTGTTTTCTGCCCGAGTGCATTGAGGTATTTTCCAGGCAGGGATTGAAGCATTTTATTCCCGCTGGCTGCAATACTGCACAGTATATATATATATACTGCATTACAATTCATGAATTTATGCCATCTGGTAGACACGCGAAGCATTGAGGCCTATTAAATCCTAATCATTATCATTTAACAGATCAGCCGCCCGTCAGCCAGGCATGAACCCAGGCTGGGAAGGCAAACGCAACGGGGCTTGTCAGAGGTGAGGAGCGGCGCATTCCAGGTATCTGCCAGGTACATACTGGGTATTTGCTCGAATAAAGTGTGTCGGTGCAGTACATACATACATAAACATATGTACATGCATGCACACATACATACAGTACATGCGTACATACAGTTGTGTGAAAAAGAAAGTACACCGTCTTTGAATTCCATGGTTTTACATATCAGGACATAATAACAATCATCTGTTCCTGAACAGGTCTTAAAATTAGGTAAATACAACCTCAGATGAACAACAACACATGACATATTACACCGTGTCATGATTTATTTAACAAAAATAAAAGCAAAATGGAGAAGCTATGTGAAAAACTAAGTACACCCTTACTACTTCCATAGGAATTAAGATGCTAAGTAGCAGACAGGTGCTGCTAATCAAATGCCCTTGATTAATTGATCATCTGCAAGTGTGACCACCTCTATAAAAGCTGAAGTTTTAGCAGTTTGCTGGTCTGGAGCATTCAGGTGTGTGTTAACACAATACCAAATGAGGAAAGACATCAGCAATGATCTTAGAGAAGCAATTGTTGCTGCCCATCAATCTGGGAGGGGTTATAAAGCCATTTCCAAAAATTTATAGTCCATCATTCTACAGTGAGAAAGATTATTCAAAAGTGGAAAACATTCAAGACAGTTACCAATCTTCCTAGGAGTGGACATCCCAGCAAATTGACCCCAAGATCAGACCGTGCAATGCTCAGAGAAATTGCAAAAAACCCAAGAGTTACATCTCAGACTCTACAGGCCTCAGTTAGCATCTTAAATGTTAACGTTCATGACAGTACAATTAGAAAAAGATTGAACAAGTATGGTTTGTTTGGAAGGGTTGCCAGGAGAAAGCCTCTTCTCTCTAAAAAGAAAATGGCAGCACGGCTTAGGTTTGCAAAGTTGCATCTGAACAAACCATAAGACTTCTGGAACAATGTCCTTTGGACAGATGAGACCAAAGTGGAGAGGTTTGGCCATAATGTACAGCGCCACGTTTGGCGAAAACCAAACACAGCATATCAGCACAAACACCTCATACAACTGTCAAGCACGGTGGTGGATGGGTGATGATTTGGGCTTGTTTTGCAGCCACGGGACCTGGGAACCTTGCAGTCATTGAGTCGACAATGAACTCCTCTGTATACCAAAGTATTCTAGAGTCAAATGCGAGGCCATCTGTCTGACAGCTAAAGCTTGGCCGAAATTGGGTCATGCAACAGTACAATGATCCCTAGCACACCTGCAAATCTACAACAATGGCTGAAAAAGAAAAGAATCAAGGTGTTACAATGGCCCAGTCAAAGTCCAGACCTCAACCCAATTGAAATCTGTGGTGGAACCTTAAGAGAGCTGTGCATAAACAAATGCCCGCAAACCTCAATGAACTAAAGCAGTGTTGTAAAGAAAAGTGGGCCAAAATTCCTCCACAACGATGTGAGAGACTGGTAAACTCATACAGTGAAGGGGTTAAAATTATATTTCAGCTCTACAAGTCTCAGGGATTGAAAGGGTTAATATAATCTGCTAGCTTTATCCTTCTTATATGAGCTGTTCCAGTACTGAGAGAATTAACTCACTATGCTAGTTGTAATCTTTATTTACTTCTGTTGTTCTCAGTTTGTTTTTATACAATAGCACAAGAGCAGTAAAGTGTCCCAGACAATACAGCTGCATGTTCTTGAGAAACATTCCCTGTATTTCTCTTTGTAATGTAGAAGTAGAAACTGCCGGCCAAACATAAGCAAGATGTAATGATTTACTAATGCCTTGTCCAAAAACACAGATACATAACTTCTACAGAAACTTGTTATTTCTCATTGTTAAACATGATATGTTATGTATTAACATGCCCTTAGTTTTCTGTATAAATATCAGGCACAGCTGAATAAAACTTTGAAGTGTGGAAGCAGACCTGTTGTCTGACTCCTGTGACGATGGAGGGGATTTGGCCCGGGATTAAAGGGGTTGCACCCCATTTGGCCACCCCTGACCGCACCGGGAGACAAGGGGTTACCTGGGCTGAGGTCCAGAAATGTGATGTAACCCTTGTTATGACATGTAAATGTATGTTCCCCTGTTCCATTGTAATGTCTCTGTTAATCAGTGTCTGCATCACATACACACTAGAATCCATCCGGGAGCACAAGGGTTAATAGTTCTTTAATGATTATAGCCCTTTGTGTAGTTTTCCCGCCTTTTCAGGCACCATTTTGCAGGTCCCCCATTGGCCGCCATTAGGGCTCAATGCATATCAATAGGAATTTGTGCTGTTTTAGTCCTGTTTCCTGTAGTGACCAGCAGGTGGCGTCCGTCAGGGAGAGCGGCGGTTTCCCATTGAAAGTCAATGGGCTCATTGACTTCAATGGAGATGCCTCGAGGTAACCTAGTTGGCTGCCGTCCAGACCGCAAACCGCAAAGCGGATACAATGTCCTTCAAAAGAGCTAAAATCACTGGGTCAAGTTCAACGTCAATTAGCGGGGGAATAAACAGTTCTAGGGCACCTAGGGGTAGAATTCTTTTTGCCCCTAGTTCCTAGGCGTCCCCCCACTCGACCACCACCGGGTCCCCGAATCCTGGACCCCCGATAAGGGTCGAACCAGATAGAGCGGGTCGCGCCATAGGCTTCAATGGCGGCGGCAGAAACAGCTCAGAAAAATGACTAAGTGTAAAATGTTGAAATGTGTAAGTCCATATCTCCGGTTCTGGAATGCCCAGAGGGATGGGATTTGGGTGACATGTAGCCAAGATTCCGGCTTTAATGCATGCCCATTTCCAGCCCCCTCAGACCCACCAGACGGAGTATGGACCCCCTTGAAGTTCGGGAGTTTTCCCATAGACTTCAATGGCAGAAACCCCCATTGACTTCAATGGCGGCGATTTACCATTGAAAGTCTATGGCGGAGCTGCCCGTTGTTTTCAATGGGGATTTAGTGAAAAGCTAAGATTTCTTTTTCAATGGAGATTTTTGTATTAAAATGATTTAATGTGCGTTTGTGTAACTCCGGTTTCTTAGGTCGTAGCAAGTCGCTTTTTGGACCATATGGTGTCCCAGTTCTGGCAATGCGAACTGGGAAGTTTGGACCTGCTAAACCTAACGGAACCGGATATTTGAATACGGTTATGTTTTATGCTTAATAGTGTATCTTAAGGTATGGACAAAGACCAAGAGGAAATTCTTTTGGGCCATAAGGTAGCAGATGGCCCTGGGGATGCCGCTATGTCTAGGATTTAAGTGCTGTTCAAAGAGTTTTATCACCCTCACTGTTTATCCGAAGCCCAAACCAGGGCAGGTCTTAAGTGTTCCAGTTAACACCTTTCAACAAAGGTTTTCCTGCCAGAACTCCAAATGGTAGACTGGCTGGCATTCCTGATGTAAATGTGGGGCTTCAGAAATGAGACCCCCAGAGTTCTACTGCGCATGTGCCAACTAGCAGGGGGGCATGGGTCAGAATGCTTTCCCACGTTAGTGAGTGGCTGGAGGTAATTGTAAACCAATCCCCTGTGCTTAAGGTTAAGAATAGAAGGAGAAAGGTTTATAAACTGCGGTCCACCCATATATCTTTTGTCTTTGTTTGCTGATATGGTTACCTGATACCACCTGAATGGTTTCCTGATTGCTGAGAGAAACGCTATGCACTGTCTTCCTGCCCGAGGTCTTTTCATGCTTTTGGGTGTCTTTATGACTATGAAGAGTGCTGTATGAACTGCCAGTCCAGCTGTGACTGCTTCATCATTTTCCTTTTACGTAAGTGTCTATATTTTGCTTGTTAGTTGTACATATTTGCTGTGTTCACCTTTATCAAGGAATAAATTATATTTATCATATCTAAGTCTCGTCCCAGTTCAAACCCAGGTATATATATATATTTATATATAGTTTTGGTGTAAATTACAGCCTGTCGCAAGCTCTCGTGACAACTCCTCTCTTCCCGAGCTCGTATTTGTCTGTGTTTTGGGAGACTGCTAAATCAGTGCTGTCCAAATCACTAAGTTGAGTGAAGTGATTCCTACCAAAGTAAAAAAGTAACCCTTTCAGATGGTGGCAAGCGGTGGGATCTCCACTGGGTCGGTGAGTATACTCTAATTTATTGTTTCTTGCCTTCCCTCTGGGGATCCCTATTGGTAGGATATCAGGGTATAAAGTCCCTGATAGGTTTTAAAGGGTATAAAGTCCCTGGTATTAAAGGGTATAGAGTCCCTGACATTAAAGGGTATAGAGTCCCTGACATTAAAGGGTATAAAGTCCCTGATATTATTGGGGTATAAAGTCCCTGATACCAATTACGGGTATAAAGTCCCTAATTGTTGTTGTTCATCAGACTGGTTTACGCTCTCCCGGACACAGCAGACTTATTATAGAGTATAAGTGTAAAGTGTTGTATTATAGAGTATAAGTGTTTATTATAGAGTATAAGTGTTTATTATAGAGTATAAGTATTGTAGAGCACAAGTGTTAAGATTACAGTGATAAGTTTTTTCTCTTTTAGATCTTCTGTATAAGTTTCCTTTGTATTGCAATCATTTCATTTTTATATAAACTAATTATGGGTACTAACACTAGTAAAAATCTGCGAGGTAAATCAGAGTTTATTAAGTATAAAACTAACAAAAGGACTAAGAAAAATAAAAATGTAGGACAGGTCACCGTTTGTAGACGGAAACCAGGTCAAAGCCCCAAAGAATTTGTTGTACAGATTGTCGGAGATTATTATGTTGATCCGTTTGTGGACAATTTTTCTGGGTGGACTGAAGCAATGGGTTCCACTAGTCCGTTTCCAAGAGACTGTGCCTTTGATGATTTTCATATGTTGATGCTCAAAGGCACTTGTCTGACTGGTCCCAACCCAAAGTGGAATATGAAATATATGCGGGAATCTGCCAATGCATGGGTTAAAATTGCCCCCTATGGGTGTGAAATGTCACCCGATAAAATTGTGTCCTCCGCACCTCCACCGCATTATATATCTTCCCTGTACACTAGTTTATCTCAGGAACCCTTTTCGTTTGAGGATGTTTTATTAGCAATAACACCCCGTGTTGACCCCAGTCCTTAAATACCATGTCTGTGGCTCAATTTCGCGCCAAAACCAGCGGCCCACGCGCCTTTGGCTGACCCACTCCTTTGGCTGTGCGCCAGTTCTCTTTTTTCAACATTGTATGTTTGAAGTTAGGTGAATAAGATTATACTAGAACTGTATGATGTTAGCCAATCTATCAGATGTTACCATCTACAATGTATCAAACTCCTTTGAACGTAGACCTCTCTGTTTTTTCTTGTTTTTCTCTCACCTTTATACGGAATCTCTCTATTGTTACGTTGGGAGAACTGCATTAAACCATGTACAGGCGATCTCGCGATCCCAAACTGAGTGTTGTGTCTCCAATGTTTGATGTGTTTTGGAATATGGTATAAAGCAGGAATTTTCATTAAAATTTGAATAAAAAATAAATAAAGAGGCCATGGAGGCCAAGGGAACAAACAAGGACTGGGGGCAAATAGTACCAAGGGAAATAACAGGACAAACTAAAGTTTGTTGCAAGCATTGCTACGTGCAAAGAACTATAGTAGTAGGGGAAAAATAATAAACAGGGGGCAAATAGCACAAAGGGAAATAGAAGAAAACCATCAAGAAGGTACCTCTAGATGTGCAGCACTAGGAGCTTGAATAAAAAGGAGTAGGGAAAGATGCAGCACTAGGAAACAAAGAATAACCTGACTGTTGTCCTGTAAGCAGAAAGTTGACAAGCAAAGAACTACTGTAGCTGACTGGGTTGGGTTCTATACCCAAACTAATATAGTAGCTGGCCTCATGGACTGTTCTAGTTCTTACCAGTTCTGGGCCTGAGCCTGAACCTCTGTGCAGCCATTGGGCCGTGGAGTGTGAGAGAAAGAGAGACCACCATAGGAGACAGCAGCCTGCACGGCAGTCATGTTGTGAGAGCAAGGTTTCTGTTACAGCAAAGAGGTGAAGAGAGTGAGTGCAGAAGAGGTCGTGTACAACAAGAGCCTTGTTAGTGTAGCCTAGTCCCCCTACCCTGCCTCAAACGGTTGGCCCGGAGCTCCGCGTGATTGGGAGTGTGGGGGCGGGCATTTTGGTAATCACGCATGTTCAATGTGGCAAGGCGCGCAAACGCAGTGTGAGGAGTGCGGCGGCCATTTTAGGATAGCTTCACATATGCAGCGCAGGACTACAAGTCCCAGAATCCCTAGAGGGAGGGACTGTCCTATGGAACTGTACCAGCCAATAAGATGCAAGCAATTGGGGGAAACAGAATATCCGCCGCGTGCAAGGAACACGCGCTTCAGTCCTGACGGAGGAGGCAAATAAGAAGATAGTGTCCAGGGAGCAGTGCTTCCTGGGCTAGGCCTAGATCTTACCCCTAAGCCCCAGTTAGGCCCTGATCCATAGTTGTGGAGTTAACAAAGTAAGTACAGACAGCAAACACTAAGAAAGTCTGTGTAGCAATAACGGGTGCAGACGGGAACAGAGAGGACCCTCGTTCCTCTCAAATAATCAAATAGAACATAAATGTTCCCAGCACACCAAGAAAAAAGAACTAATAAAGGATCAGCCAAAAAGTCAAATTTAATTAAACCTTAACGATGCATATAACGTCAAACAGCAACAGAGGGACAACGTATATATACGGGAACAGGGACAAAGACAGGGATGGGGAAGGAAAGAGAGGAAAGGAGAGGAAGAAAAAAACCACAGGAAATGAAAAAGTGCAGGGCAAGGGGGGCAACGTAACGTTTCGGGGTACAGACCCCTTCTTCTGGCCCGTTCCCAGGTAGACCGAAGTCACCTGGTACTTCCCTCACCCTGTGACTAGGTCCCTGAAATACACAGTGACACACTGACACTAAATTACACAGGTAAATGAAACAATGGAATAACAAAGATATATAAAGAGCATATAAAGAGCTACTGCTGGTACTCCAAGACAGTGATACACTGACACTAAATTACAGAGGTAAATGTTTTGCTACTATGATTTCCCCCCCACACTCATTTTTCTGTACCCCAAAATCTGAAAAATGTAATAAAAAATGTGTGATAAAAAAAAAGCTGCCCCATAAAGATGTGTGTCCACGTGTATGTTTTTTTTTTTTATAACTTTGATTTTATTGGGTGAAATACATACATGTTAACACCACCCATTAGTTTCAGTAACATCACCCCTTTTTTTTTTTTTTACATTCATCCAAAAACTTGACACACCAGACTCACAAGACAAACAGGGGGACATGACTAAAGGGTAAGCAGGGCAGGAGGGAGGGGGGGCGGAGGGGGTGCATGGAGGGATCCGTATCCTTGATAGAGGGGGGTGCCGGCTCTTTGGCTCCCCGCTGTCCAGATGACTGGTCTCCTCCTCGGAATCTCCGTGTGCTTATATGTGTGTGTACCTTTCCCCTAGGGTCTATGGACCTCTTTTCTCCTTTCACTCAATTTCTAATTCTTAGGGTGCCCTACAATGGCGACACACTTTATTTGAGCTCGGCTAGTCCCGCGAATTCGGGTGTACTCGGGTGTATTCAGGTTTCTGATCGTTTTCTGCCAGAGTGCATTGCGTTATTTTCCGGCAGGGATTTAAGCTTTTTATTCCGGCTTGCTGAAATACTGCAATGCCGTGAAAATACACATGGTGGCGCTTGCGAGCTGTTCTCTGTGAAGCCGTCCCCTATAATGAATTGTAATGCAGTATATATACTGTATATACTGTATATATATATACTGTATAACAACAACCCCTAAAAGCCCTAAAATACTGTACAGTACTGTACACATACAGTACAGTACTGTATATGCACATACATAAATGATACTACTGTATGGGCGGCGGGGGCGAGATGTGTTTGCAGCAGAGAGAGATCCGCTGCTCTCTCTCTGCGCAAACATCGGCACAATAAAAATTATTTGAAATACATTTTTATTGAGAGTGTACATGTGCAGGGGGTCTCCGGAGCTGAATCGCGTTGGTTTCAGGTCTGGGGCCCCCCGGCCCCCGAGATACAGCCCCCTTTAGGGGGTGCCGGTATCCCTCTGCTTGGTTTAAAGGGCCCGATCACGTGATCGCGGCCTGTAAACCAAGCAGAGCAGAGGGATACCGGCACCCCCTAAAGGGGCCTGTATCTCGGGGGGCAGGGGATCCCCAGACCTGAAACCTGTGTGCTTCTGCTCTGGAGACCCTCTGCACATGTACAGTATCAATAAAACACATACAATATACAGAATAAATAAACACTCGTTCTTTACCTTAGCGGCTATGCGCTATGGTAAAGAAGCATCATTTCTGTATTTTAATAATATTGTACAGTGATCAGGGGGTTCCCTGAGCCAGAAATTAATGCTCAGGGACCCCCCCTGCTCCTGCTCAATATTATTAAAAATACAGAAATGCTGCGTCATTACCATAGCGGATAGCCGCTAAGGCAATGAAGGGGTTAACCCACCGTGCCCGCTTTATTGTGTGTAGTGGGGATGGGTGAGGGGGGGTATTTGGCCCTTGGTGTGAGTTTAGGACTTGCGGGGGGGGGGGGGGGTTTGCGGGTGCACTTAACCCCTTCACGGCCGTAGCAGTTAATACCGCTACGGTCATGAAGGGGTTAAGCCCTCCCGCTACCCCCCCCCCCGCAAGCCCTAAACAACCATCGTTGGGGCTAATACCCCATTCACCCACCCTCCCGCTACCCACAATAAAAAAATACACACACACAGCACAGCAGCCGCCAAAAAATAAATAAATAAATCTAAATAAATAAATAAATAAATGACAATAAATACATTTGAAATACATTTTTATTGATAGTGTACATGTGCAGGGGGTCTCCGGAGCTGAATCGCGTTGGTTTCAGGTCTGGGGCCCCCCGGCCCCCCGAGATACAGCCCCCTTTAGGGGGTGCCGGTATCCCTCTGCTTGGTTTAAAGGGCCCGATCACGTGATCGCGGCCTGTAAACCAAGCAGAGCAGAGGGATACCGGCACCCCCTAAAGGGGCCTGTATCTCGGGGGGCAGGGGTTCCCCAGACCTGAAACCTGTGCGCTTCTGCTCCGGAGACCCTCTGCACATCTACACTATCAATAAAAATGTATTTTAAATGTATTTATTTATATTCATTTATTTATTTATTTATTTAGATTTATTTATTAATTGTGCTGCTGCTGTAAGTCCTAAACTCACACGAAGGGCCAAACACCCCCCTCACCCCCAATAAAAAAAATTCATGCACAGCAGCCCCACAATTAATAATTAAATCTAAATAAATAAATAAATACATGAAGAGAAATAAATATATACTGTACAGTATACAGTATATATATATATATACTGGATATATATACAGTATATATATAATAACAATCCCTATACATATACAGTATATACTGTGTATATATATATATATATACACTGTATATGTATATATATATATATATATATATATACACTGTATATATATATATATATATATATATATATATATATTATATATATACAGTATATATATATATATATATATACACACTGTATATATATATATATATATATTTATATATATATATACAGTATACAGTATACAGTATATACACACAGATGATGAACCAATATACAAATACATGTAGAATGGTTATCAAAATCATACTGTCCTACAAATAACGCTTCTCTATACAGACAATAATAATAATAATCCATTTAATAATCCTAACTGATTTTACAATCTAAAACATAACATTCCAATCCACACAGTACATTGCATTTACATTGTATAAATGATGCATAGCATAAAATCTATGCACCATATACATTCTGCAAATGAATGTTAACAATATAATTGCAAGCTACTCTACCAGTAAATACAAACACTTCCAAACAAGTCAACTATTTTAACCAATCAAGTGAACAAAAATCAATATACTGTAAGTACCAACCAGAAAACACAATTTGAAACCAAAGCTAACCCTTACAATACCAAGGATTACATCTATCTAATTGTAAAAAACCTTATACATTATACACAGCATTGTTTAAAGCCCCCTCCCCCCTAATGTTTCTGTTAAACAGATTACACTGAAGGGAGAGAGATATAAAGGCCTAAAGCCCCTTCCCCCCTAATGTTTCTGTTAAACAGATTACACTGAAGGGAGAGAGATATAAAGGCCTAAAGCCCCTTCCCCCCTAATGTTTCTGTTAAACAGATTACACTGAAGGGAGAGAGATATAAAGGCCTAAAGCCCCTTCCCCCCTAATGTTTCTGTTAAACAGATTACACTGAAGGGAGAGAGATATAAAGGCCTAAAGCCCCTTCCCCCCTAATGTTTCTGTTAAACAGATTACACTGAAGGGAGAGAGATATAAAGGCCTAAAGCCCCTTCCCCCCTAATGTTTCTGTTAAACAGATTACACTGAAGGGAGAGAGATATAAAGGCCTAAAGCCCCTTCCCCCCTAATGTTTCTGTTAAACAGATTACACTGAAGGGAGAGAGATGTTTCTGTTACCAGTAAATCTTCCTCCCTGCATTGATGTCGTGCAGTGTACAGTACAGTATGTAAATGTGGGGAGGGGGGATAGGACCCAATGTGCATACTGTGAGGTCTAACCACCCTCACCCCCTACCCACATACCGTTACCCCCCTGTCCTGGCCATGGCCCCTCCGCTTCTGCAAAACAGACACAAAAATTAAAACATACAAAGTAATGTCCCCTAACCCCTTAATCACCATAGTGGTTATTAACCGCTACAGTCATGAAGGGGTTAACCCACCCTCACCCACCACTCGGTACGCCTACTGTACATACCCTCCCACTCTAACCCCCCACCCCGTGAGGCCTAACCACCCTCAACCATCACCCACTAACTACCCACAAGGGAGGCCTACCCACATACCGTTGGGGAACCCCCCCACCCCCCACCCCCAGTCCCCGCAATCAAAACAATGCACAGCCCCACAATAAACAGCATTCTATTTATTAAATACATTACCCACCCCCTGTGCCCCCCTATAAATACAAGATTTATTCTTTTACATTCAGGGTCCATAACGCAGCCCCACGCTAGTCCCCGGTGGGCTGGCAGGGCACCTGGACAGACCTACAGTTTACCAGCAGCATTCCACAGGTTCTGGAGGCCTGCTGGTGGATCCTGCCAGCACCATGGCACCCAGGTGGTCTCCTTGGGTCACCGTGAGCCACAATTGGGTCCCCACGGTAGGCCCAAGGATGTCTGGGAGCCCCGGGTCAAACCCACAGGTGTCTGCGGGGCCTCGGGTGGTTCCCATGGGGGTCTGGGGAACTCACGGGTGCTCACTACGGGTCGGCGGTGCCCCCACAGAAGTGGGACCACACATCATCATCCCCGCACCTACGGGTCGGCGGTGCCCCCACAGAAGTGGGACCACACATCGTCATCCCCGCAGACTACGGGTCCGCAGTGCCCCCACAGAAGTGGGACCACACATCATCATCCCCGCATGTGTCACCCGTGGAACCACCAGCCTGATACCCTTGGGATACCCGAGGATACCCACAGGTGGTCTCCATAGGCCCCACGCAAAACCACGGAATCAAACCCTGAATGTAAAAAAAATAAACCTGGCCTATACATTCAATACATACACCCTCCCCCCCCAACACCTACAGTACAATAATGTGCAAAATAACTATTATCCAGATATGGATAATAGATTAATTGCCCATTATTAAAAACATTAACTAGCATATACAAATAAATAAAGTACTACTGACCTCATCAATACGAAGTGTCCGACGCCAGCGCCTTCCTTCTCTTGCCCACACAAGGCAATACCAAGGCAAAACCAAGGCAATACATTGCAAGTACATTCAGATATCAATTAACCCCTTAAACACCTTATCGGATAATAACCGCAAAGGTAATTAAGGGGTTAAGCCACACAGGCACGATACCCACCCTTCACCCATGAATTTGTACTGTGGCTTCATCATGCAACTATATATATACTGTATACTGTATATATACATACAGAGAGACAGAGAGAAAGAGAGAGAGAGAGAGATACAGTATACAGTACAGTATATATATATATATATATATATATATATATATATATATATATATATATACACACGTTATATACACACCCATGATAAACCAATATACAGTACAAATAAATGTAGAAGGGTTATCAAAAGCACTGTCCTACAACCAAACACTTCTCCATACTGTACATACACACTAAATTAAAATCAATTTCCTTTAATATTCATAACTGATCTCTAAATCATCACTAAACCTCTGAAAAGCCATTTAAACAACTTACATTCCAATATAAATGATGCCTAAATATCTATGCACCATATACATTCTGCAAATTAATCAACCAAGTAAACAAAACTCAATTAGCAATCATTATTTACATCCCTAAACAATTCACACTAGATCCCGAACAATAAAACCATTAACAAATTCACGCCTAGAGCAGAACAATTAAGCCTTTGAAAAAATATAAGTACCGACAAAAATACAACCAAGGCTATCTATCCCTGACCTTCCTCAAACACACAATACAATACCAAGGAATACATCTATCTAATTTTAAAATACTTTAAACTCACAAAATAATTAAAAACACATCTAATCCAGCTTTTAAAACATCATCATTCCTTACCCTGAATGTATATTGTACAGTATATCTCTCTAGACATATATACTGTATACATACATACATACAGTGGCAAGAAATGATATACCACAAAAAAAAAAAAACTACACATGTTAAAAAACCTTTTGAAAAAATTAACAAGTTAAATAAAATACATTTCTTTACTGTACAGTAGTTCACTTACCATTACTTGCCCCCACCGATTCCCGTTGCGCAGCTTACTCACGAACCAATCCACGATCAGGAACCCATAAAATAATAAACCAGAAAATAATAAACTTGAAACTAAAAATCCAAATCAATCCACGGGTCTTCTACTTGTAATCCATCTTCATCTGTATTCTTCTTTCTTCTATCTCCTTCCGGGCAGGGCAGGGCGTGGTCTTCTTTCCATCATCGGCCACGCCCTTGTCTTTTTTCTTCTCCGGAGGTCCTTCCTCCGCGGCGTCTGGCTGCAAAATGAGACGACATAGGCTTTTAAAGGCCTATGACGTCACATTTTGCGTCATGGTTCCCACGGTCCTGATTGGGCCGTGAAAACCATGTGTTTTGTCCGACTAAAAAAAAAATGATGACGTCACGTAAAGGGAATGAAAGCACAGCCAATCAGAATGGCTTTGCTTCAATTGCCTTTAAGGTGACGTCATGAAAAGGCACATGGCCGTGCACACATGGTACTAGAGCCAATCAGAGCGTGGGAACTTTATCCCTACTCTGATTGGCTCTGGTATACCATGTGTCAGGGGCTTGGGGGAGAAAGGATGTGACGTCAATGAAAACCTGTCACGTGGTACGGTAGCCAATCAGAGCGTGGGAACTCCATCCCTACTCTGATTGGCTCTGGTATACCATGTGTCAGGGGCTTGGGGGAGAAAGGATGTGACGTCAATGAAAACCTGTCACGTGGTACGGTAGCCAATCAGAGTAGGGATGGAGTTCCCACGCTCTGTAGTCAGCAGGTGAGGCGGGAAATCGCTTAGGTACATGCAAGTTTCATCAAAACTGGCCGCGAAATCCGACTCTGTCTCAGGGTTGTCACTGACAGTGGGACCGTCATTGGAAGCCGGTGCTGGTGCTGGTGCTGGTGCTGGTGCTGGTGCATTGCTTGGCAGGGACTGTCGCTTCTTAGTTGGTTTTAACACGACCCTTCGCCTTTTGCCGCCTCCATGATCATAGATACGGGAAAAACCCTGTGACACACACCAATACCCTCCAACAAATTGGGGCTCAATACGGTGAAAACAGGGGTCACTACATAACCTTTTCCTTATTGCACGCTTCCACAAATGAGGAGTTGGCGAAAATTTGTAAAAGTCATAGTTTTCGATAAAATACTGATAAATTTGAACAACTGTTGCCATCTTATCCTCTGTTGCATTAATAGCGGCCCATATCAAATAAGCATAACTTCTGTCAGGTTTTTGGAACACGGGCTGCTGCACTTGGACACTCATGGTGGGTCTCTGGAGAATAGTGTAACTGAAACTGGTTTTTGTCTTTATTTAATATGTAAAGCCTAAATTGATACATTTTTGCAACTCTTCCTTCAGTCTCAAGGCCAAGGCCAAGGCCAAGTTACTGTACAATGGCACACTGTGGTACAGTATCTTTTTTAAACGAAACAACTGCAAGCCCACACATTACTGATTTGGCGATTTACAAGTCATGAGTTTATGCCATCTGGTGGACACGCGAAGCATTGCAGCCTAGTAAATCCTTCTCATTATCATTTAACAGATCAGGCCCCCGTCAGCCAGGCATGAACCGTGGCTGGGAAGGCAAACGCAACGAAGCATGCAAGAGGTGAGCAGCGGCGGATTCCAGGTATCTGCCAGGTACAAACTGGGCATTTGCTCGAATAAAGTGTGTCGGTGCAGTACGTCTGCAGGGTTCCCGCCTACCCCCCAATCCCTCTGTCGCTATATGGTCATGGATCCGTTTCTTCACCGGAGAACGCATTTTTTAATTATCATTGCAATATTGTGGTATTATCTATTCCCGGGATGTCCGTCTGTGCCAGCCAAGGCGCCCAGACTTTTAGAAAATTTGAACCGGTGTCGTTAACCATACTTGTTAACTGTTCCATCCGGCAGACAAACCAAATTTTGTTCCTAATCTTGGGGATGATTGGGAGATCTAGTTGCTTCCATAATGCTGCGATCTCGCACCTGGTGGCAGTTGCCAAATGTGTAATCAACTTATGTGAGGCGTTCAATAGCCCCTCGACCCGTCTGCCCAACAGAAACAGCCATGGGTCCAGGGGGATCTCCACCTCCAGCAGTCGTTGAAGCCAATCTCTAATTTCCGCCCAAATCGGGACCACCCTCGTGCAAGATCACAGCATGTGGCATAAGTCCGCTCTGTCTCCGCACTGTTTGGGGCAGAGCGGAGAATAGCCTTTGACAAATTTAGATAATTTAGTGGGAGTATAGTACCACCGCATCAGGACTTTATATGTGTTCTCCTTTAATGTGGTACAGATAGAGCTTTTAGCCGCTGCCTGCAGGATCCTATCCCAGTCATCGTCTTCTAACATCTGCCCTAGGTCTGCTTCCCACTGTCTCATGTAACTAAGTCTGGGTTGGTCGTCCGTCTCTGGGCAGACTACTTCCCTGTACATTTTAGAGGTTAGTCCCCTTGCGTCCGTGTCTCTTGAACAAAGCTGCTCAAAATTTGTTCTCCGAGACCGAATTGGGGCTTCGTTATAAAAAGCTCTGATCTGGAGGTATCTAAGAATTCGGCGTTAGGAATATCCTGCTCCTCTTTGATATGATCAAAGGTTTTAATATATTGCCTACCCTCCAGATCGTTTAGACGGAGATACCCTGCTCGAATCCAATTTGAGAAATTAGAGCTATCCATTCCGGGAGCAAAGTCTGGGTTCCCCCAGATGGGAGTCATCAGAGAGTTCGGGGATGTGAGAAGACATTTGAATTTGACTGCGTCCCACGTTTTCAAGGAACTGACAAAGGCCCCACGGGCTGAAACGCGTAAGAGGATCCGCCAGACTCTTTTACCCTGATGTTTGAATAAATCATGTGCTTCATCACCATTGCCTGCTGCGGTTTCATTTTGGGCTGCGCGCCGTTCCTGCCTCCCATGGGGGGAGTGTCTTCATGCTGCAAATCTTCACTGGCTGCGCGCCGGACGGCTGCTGTTCCTGTCATTCCAGGACATAGAGGGATACATCTGATGCGAGCAGAGCCAAGTTTGCAACCGGTTCTCAGATTGCCGGTGCTGCTGTTTATTCTTACTACTGGCCTCCCATCACTTTTCAGAACCGTGAGTCTACAATTACAATTTCACTGGTGCTCTAAGGAGAGCTATTTGTTTATTGCTAAGACTGTGTCAATCGGTTGTTTTGGGATCTGGTCAGCATTACATTTACCTATTATCAGGATGCAGCTGTCTTCTATAGACTCTTGGAAGCGCCTGGATAGTTAACCTCTTGGTTACCTGCTTTCATATATGATTAATTTTGAACCCTGAGATTTGTTTGAAGGTCCCCAGAATTGAGAAGACATTGGGCAGGGAGTTAAGGGGATTTGATAATGTCAGGATCACATCATCCGCGTAGAGCGCCACTTTGTGTGACTGCTCCTTTACAGCTATTCCCGTAATGTCCGGGTTGTTTCTTAGATATGCTGCCAGGGGTTCAACGCACAGGGCGAACAGCAAGGGAGACAGCGGGAAGCCTTGTCGTGTGCCGCTCCGTATTTGAAATTGGTCTGATGGGAACCCTTGGTGCCGTACCCTTGCTGTTGGCCCCTCGTATAAGGCCATGATGGCCTCCAAGAGACGTCCCTCAAAGCCAAATGCCTCCAGCGTCCCCCTCAAATAGGGCCAATCGATCCTGTCAAAGGCTTTTTCCGCGTCCAGACTCAATACCATCGACGGAATATTCAGTTTTTTTGCCAGATCAACTAAATCCACTATTCGTTTGGTATTGTCTGCCGCTTGCCTTCCTCCAATGAACCCTACCTGGTCTGGATGAACTAATCTGGGGAGGACGGTACCCACTCGATTGGCTAATAGTTTGGAGAAAATTTTAACATCCGTGTTTATCAACGAGATGGGCCGGTAGCTCTTACAGTCTGCCGGGTCCTTACCAGATTTATGGATCAGGGAGATGGACGCTTAAAGCATCTGGGCTGGAAACAAGGCCCCATGCATGACCGAATTAAATATTTTTAATAGATGTGGGGCTTGAATTTTCAGATATTTTTTGTAGTATAGGTTGGAGAAGCCATCTGGGCCGGGCGCCTTGGCAGGCTTAAGCGACGTTACAACTTCCGTTAACTCTTCTAAAGAGAAGTCTGTCTGTAACGCTTCCCTCTCCTCCCGGCTCAACGTCGGTAGTTTGGCTTCCCTTAAGAATTCCCTGAGATTGTCCCTCGTTTTTTGATTGTGTATGACCTTACCTCCATCGTAGAGCGTCTTGCAGTAGCTTTTGAATTCTGCCACGATCCGCTTAAGATTAGAAGTAAGCTCTCCCCCTTGCGTGCGGATGGCTTGTATGTGGTAATTAGGAATTTTGTTTCGGAGACGATTAGCTAAAAGAGTGTCCGGCTTGTTCGCCTTCTCAAAGTACCTGCGCCTAGACCAGCTCATTTCCTTTTCTGCCTGGGAGGTCAGTCGGACATTCAACTGCTGTTTGGTATCTAAGAGTACTCTCAGGGTGTCATCATTTTTGGATTTTTTATGTGCCTCCGTTTGGACCGCCAATTTCTCCTGTAAAATTTTTATCTGACTCTCCTGTTCTCTCCTGCGCCTAGCTGCTAGGCACATGAGCGAACCTCTGAGGGTAGCCTTATGGGCCTCCCACAATGTGGTGTGTGATGACACACTACCCACGTTCTCAGAGAAAAATTCCACGATCCTCTCTCCAATTTCTTTCTGAATGTCTGGGATTTTTAGTAACAATTCGTTTAATCTCCAATTTGCTCCCGGTCTGTCTAGTGAATTTAGTGTGCACCGCAGCTCTATGGGTGCGTGGTCCGACCATGAAATATCGTGGATCCCCGTATGTGAGACCACTGGGACTAGTCTATTGGATACCAGGAAGTAGTCCAGCCGGCTATATCGGTTGTGTGGGTGGGAGAAAAAGGTGTAGTCTCTGCTCTGTGGGTGTTGCTCCCACCAGATATCTACCAACTGGCAATCTCTTAGCCCATGGGTGATTTGTTGAACGTCTAGCTTAGGGGGGAGACTAGATGCAGTGCACCGGTCCATTTTGGGGTTCATTGTCCTGTTAAGGTCCCCCGCTACAATCATATTTCCCTTGGCTTCCTTGTGTAATTTCCGGAAGAAAAGGGAAAAGAAGTCTGCTGATGGTTCGCAAGGTGCATATATTGATGCCATTGTGAGAGGCTTCCCCTGGATCGATCCCACTAAGATCAGAAACCTACCCTCTCTGTCTGCCACCTTTTTCTCTACCGTGAAAGCTATCCTGTTGTGGATTGCTATGGCAACCCCCCTTTTTTTCACCTGAGCGGACGCTAAATGTACTGTTTGGAAATCCTTATCAATAAATTTTGGGTAGCTATCTCTGGAGAAGTGGGTCTCCTGGAGAAAGAGAAAGTCAGCTTTATGTCTTTTGTAATCCCTGAGGGCTAATTTGCGCTTCGCAGGACTATTAAAGCCCTTGACGTTGTGAGAAATACACCTGACCTCGTTACTCATTGTGCTTTAATCGTGACCTGATTCCGTCGGTGTCCTTCTGGGCCATTCTGATTCCGCCGGACGGCGTGGGGATCCCGCCCCCGGCATCTCCCGTATTGTTGTCGCCTTCCACTCTTGCACCGCCGGAGGGGGAGGGCATGTGGTGGGGGATAGTGACACAGAAGGAGAGAACACAAGGGGAGACAACAAAGGAAAAACAACATGAATACATATAAACAGAATACACTGTGTCATTGGCTCTAGGATGTCCCTGTCCCATAGCCAAGTCCATTGCCTTTGGGATGGAGGCTCTCGCGAATCCCCTTCCGCACCCCCAACCCATTCCCCAAAGGACTTCATCCAGTTCTGGGGGCCCCCCCTTCCCCGGCCCAGTTGAGACTCATGCCGACTCCGGGGTAGTCCACTCGGCTCCAACCCCGTGTCCGCGCTCTATATACACCCTTCCTTATAAACGAATTCAAACCCATAATTTAGGATTGCAACCGTCTGCAGACCCGCCTGCCTTCCAGCCTGCTGTTGCCTTTTGCTGCCTGCTTGATTTTATCTGACAGAAAATTGCCGTCTGCCCCCCTGTCCCTGCACCGTGGTGGTCGCTCCCTCTCTCCCCCACTTCTTCCCTTTCTCCTTCTCAGCTGCTTTTGGCCCGTCCCTTGTCTCTGCCTCTTGCTATGCCTATCCCTCTATGTCACCCTTTATCACTTTTATCACTTCCTTCTGACTCTTCTTTACCGCCTTCTTAGCTTATCCTCCTGATCTTAGACCTCCTCTTATCCTACTCATCCGCCGCCCTCCATCACTTCCCCCTACCTTCAATGACGTCCTCTCGTCTTCAGCCCCCTCCGTCTTCCTTTGTCGTCATGTCCTTCTACTCTGTCCTTCTCCCTCCCCTTCTATCCTCCCCTTCCTCCCCCTCCATTAATGTCCTCTGCCTTCCTTTAACATACTTCCCCCTTCTGCTTAACTTGCTCTATCTCCCACGTTTCTCGTATCAGGCTCCCTCATCGTCTCCTTATCCTCTTCTTCCTCTCTCGGCAACCTCTCCCCACCCTCGACTACCTCCCCCTACCCTCGGTTACTTCCTCTTCCCCTCATCTGCGGCCATCCTATCATGTTATCTCGGCTTCACTCCTAGCCTCCGCTACCTCTTGCTTCCTACGTCTCCTCCCGCTTCTCACTCTCCCTTCTTTCTAGCTCCCCCTCTCTCTCCTCTCGACCCTCTCCTCTCTTGGCCCTACAGCGACCCTTCGCCTCGCTATCGCCTCCTTCACTCTTGCCTACCCCCTTTTTTCCCTTGTTTTTGCCTTTCCTCTCCGCTACTGGCCCCTGCGTGCGTGCTCTGAGGGATCGGCGCTGTCCCACTGGTGGCTTCCAGTGCTTTGTGTCGCCACCTGATGAGGTCATCGTCCGTCGCTACTGTCCCGGCTGCCCTCTCCAAGATGGCGTCTTCCACCTCGGCTCCGCCTGATGTCGATATCCGGCTTCCTGTTTCCGGCCGCCATTTTGGATGCCACTCTGCCACGAGGAGGATGGAGCGCACGCTCTCTCTTCCCGCCCTCGGGGTTCTTCCGTGATCTGCACCTCACGCTGGCTCTCACCGCTCTCCAGCACCGCCGCCATCTTCCTGGGAATGAAGGTAAGCCCTGATCTTCTTATTTTTTGCAGGGGTTTTTTTTTCCCCCTTTTGACGCTGCGGTATTTTGTTGGAGGTCTTCCACATCTCATTTGGGGGCTCTTTTAACGGACAGTTCTGCATGCAATAAAGGTGTGAGTGGCCCAATACTTTTATTTAGGGGGCATCCTGGCACAACGGCCAGACAGTTTTAGAAAACAAATAGAAAAACAAAACCACACACCAACCGGTGTAACTTCTTCTGGGCGCAACCGTGCGCCCTTGTAAGCATTAAGCAGTGCCTTGTCAGCGCTTTTTCCCTTTGGCTTTGGGCGAGCCGTTCCCTCCGCTCCATTCCGGCTCCAGCGCTTCTGCCTCCTCCACAACCTGTGTGGGAGCTTCCCTCAGGCCTAGCTTCGCCAGGAACTCCGGCCCTTCCGTGGGATCCCGCATTGTGATGGCCCTCCCGTTCCTCGCCACCAGCAACCCTAACGGGAAGGTCCATCTGTAACGCACATTTTGGTCACGTAGGACCTTCGTTATGGGGAACAGGTTGCGGCGTCTGAGCAGCGTAGCCGGGGAGAGGTCTTGAAAAATGAGCATTTTACTGCCCTCATATTCCACCGCTGGTAGGGGCCGTGTTTGCCGCAGTATAGCTTCTTTGGTGGTGAAGAAGTGCAGCCTTACTATGATGTCGCGCGGCTGCTCATTCTGTACTGGGCGCGAACGGAGGGCTCTGTAGCACCGATCTAGGGCCAGGGCTTCCTTGCTGTAGTCGGGGAGCAGGGACTCCAGCCATTTTGTGATGTACTCTGTGCAGTCCCCGACCTCTTCAGAGACCCCCGGATTCGGATATTGTTCCGTCTATCGCGGTTCTCCGCGTCCTCTTGTCTCTCCCGCAGCTCATCAATTTGCCGCTGTAGGTCCCCTGTTTTCTTATCGTTTTTTTAACCACTTTAATAGTTTGGTCCATCTTCTTCTCCAAGTCGTCCGTTCTTGAGCCTAGCTTCACGAAGTCCCTCTTCACCTCCTTGATTTCTGCCTGCAGGAGTGACTTTAGATCATTGTACAGTCTTTCAAAATCACATCTCCTAATAGGCAGTAACGCTTGACTGCTGGGGCCTTCCTCCTCTCCTTCCAGTTCGGTATCTGTGTCTGGGTTTGAGGATGGCGCCATTTCCTCTATGCCCCCACTCGTGCCAGCACCTCCGAAGTAAGCCCTGACATCCGCTGATTTTGGCTTTTTTTGGGAGCCTGGTTTTTTCGGGGCCATCCTGGGATGTTTATGTAGGATGCCTGAGATTTGTGGAGCTGATTTTCTAGTTTTCGGGTGTTTTTAATATGTTCTATAGTAAGCGCGGCACGGAGCTAGACACTTAAGCTACCATTCCCGTGTCCTTTGCGCATGCGCCTCCCGTCCACGTGTATTTTAATTATACAAATGCAACGGTAAAGGTAGCATTCTTTTAGGTGTTATACAAAAAGTTATGGTGTCATTTTATACTCAGGCATTTTTTAATCCAAAAGAAAAATTATTTTCCCTCCCCAAGCCATAAAGAACGTAATTAGAGATGGATGAAGAACACGCCCAGAAGGTGAGCTTATTTCGTCTCCAATGCAGGGGCTTTTAGGATAAAAATCATGCATTTCTTATATGAATTTAGAATTCAACAAGGTGTGTTTTATGCCAACAAGACACATATACAGTACCGACACACTTTATTGCAGTGTGGTCGGTACCGCAAGCCGGGAGATTTCCCGGCTTGCTAGTGGCCGCCCCTCGGCGTGCCGCGCGTCATAGACGCGCGGTCACGCGTCTTCGGGAGCGTGCGCCCCCTGCACGCACGTCCAGGGGCTCCCCGAGGGAGCCCTGGTGTCCCGCGATCGCGGGACAGCGGCAGGGAGTTCCGGGGGACCCGGCGGACCCGGCAGCGGTAGGGAGAGCGCCCCGATCGGAGGGCGCTCTTCCGCTGCTTCGGCGCGCGCCCGTCACACTCGGGCGCGCGCCAGGCTACTGCTGCGGCCAAGAACGGGCAAATGCTCGAATAAACTTGGCCGCAGCAGTATTCTCATCTTCCAAACACCAAAGGACTCTTTTGGGCGGGACCTGATGTTGTGCGTTGGTAATAAACTAAAACACTGACAAACACCAAATGCTGTTCAATTAGTGGATCCAGTAATAATTACAGCATCTGTTGTTTTAAAAGGAGTGCTCCAAATACAAAGGGATTACTTTCTCTGCCTCTCTTTTTTCAAGTAACGTGTAGGTTCTCCGGTTTCCCCTGTTCTTTTATTAAACTGTCTGCATATAATGTACTGTTTGTTTATTTTAGCTACAGCTGCAGCGGCCGTTATTCAAACAGATCGCGGCGCCGATTTCATGTGCTCTGCTGTACGACACGCATCATGAACGTGGCCAATCGCCCCAGGCACCCGCGCTTATCACGATTGCTTTGTTGAATTTCATGGATTCTGTTTCTTTGGGTGCAATGAAATGAATGAATTGCAATGTGTACAGCACTGTGCTACTGTGCAACTGTGTCAATTTCAGGTGTTTAAAAACCAGAACGCTTCCCCTTTATTTTTAATCTTGCCATAGAGCCTCTAGCCCACTTTCTGCGACAGATAACAGATTTTGAGGGAATAAAGATGGGAAAAAATAATTTAAAATTAGCAATGTTCGCGGACGATATTCTTCTATTCCTATCTAACCCCAGTAGATCATTAGAGAAAATCCTCGAGAGTATCTCAAGGTTCGGTTCCTTTGCTGGATTTAAAATAAATGTATCCAAAACTGAGATCATGTATATAAACATTGATACTAGGAAACAAAAGCACCCAATTTGACAGCACTCGAGTGCTTGTTTCCTAGTATCAATTTTGCTCTCTCTCCCCCTTCTTTTATTGCACCGTTGTACACTATATTTACTTTTTGACTTTTTTATATCAAAGGCAGACGCGAGGGTTCCTTTTCCCTTTCCCTTTCCCCTACTTTGTAATACATGTCAGATGGAACCATAAAAAACAATGAGCTAACGATAAAAGTAACAAAGACCCCGATTAAATACCTAGGAATATACCTAGAAGCAGATCTCACCAAATTATACGAAAATAACATCAAGCCAATAGTAAAAATAATCCTGGAAGAGATGAGATCCTGGATGACATTTCCACTGTCATTCTTTGGCAGAGCATGTGTCATAAAAATGATATCATTTGCAAGGCTTCTGTATCCCCTCCAAACACTCCCACTGCTAATCAAACATAGCGATGTTAATGAACTAAATAAGGGGATGAGAAAATTCCTTTGGCAAGGAAAAAAAACGAGAATAGCACTGATAAAACTACAGATGGCCAAGGAAAGGGGAGGAATTAACAAACCAAATATACGAGACTATAACCTAGGCTGTATGCTAAGGCATGCGGGGGATTGGATCAAAGGGAAAGACTATTACTCCTCCCCAGAATTAGAATTTTTTTTTGAGGGTGAGTTCTCACTGGCAGAACTACTACACACAAGCTGGAATAAAATGCCCCAAGAGATAAAATCCAACGTATTGATTAGGGATACAGTGGTTACATGGCGAATAATTAGGAAAAAGTTTAAATTGTCTTACACAATTTCCAGATTCCTATCTATACAGGGAAATCAGATGTTCCCCCCAGGAAAAGAACATAGCCATTTTAATTACTGGGGAAAACAAGGGATAAGAAACCTAGGAGACATTATAAATAAGGAGAAGAATGCGTTTATGTCATATAGGGAGCTAATCTCAACATATAATATACCGGAAAACCAGGTATTTCAATACATCCAACTACTCAACTATGGGAGAAAACACCAAGACTACAAAAAACACATATTAGAAAACAACGCAATAGACACGTACTTCAGTCAAGACACAGATACCAGATACTCGCTAGCTGATATATATATAAACTTATTAGAGACCAAGACATGGAGAAAAATAACAAAAAAAATCTAGAAGCATGGCAACAAGACTTCCAAGAAATTCAAATGATGGAAGATCTAACGATTGGGTATGTCAGAACTTGTAAAATAATTACATCAGAAAACTGGAGAGAAATGCAATTTAAGATAATGCATAGGGCATATATAGCCTTCACCAGACAAATTACCAATATAGAAGCAGACACAACGAAATGCCCCAAATGCAACCTCCCTAAAGCTAACCTCAAACACTGTCTCTGGACATGCGTAAAAATTAACACGTTCTGGACACAGGTCCTACAATATATTAAAGAAGTTACGAAAATTAGCTGGGTAAGACACCCCCTCCCCATGATATTTGCCAATACTGAACCTTGGACAATTAAGACCAACCAAAATAGGGGGGCCATTCTCCCAACAGAGACGATTCTCCTGGTAGCCAGAAAAGCCATTATGATCAAATGATTCACAAGCACCAAACATGGAACTTATAAAATCCCTCTTGGTCAAACTGATCACGATAGACAGAATATCTACCGATCAAGTAGGAAATAACCAGTATGACAAATTTGATGGAAGATGGGGGATGATTACAAACTCTTTTCCCCAGCTAGAACAGAATAAATTCAGATGACACCCAAGATAAGATGGTAAACTAAACTGGGGGAAAAAACGGATAAAGGAAATATAAAATAAGGAGAACGTCCTGCATCACAACACAACATAACAACATGACAGAACAGAGTAAAAACGAAGAGCCTAGTCTAAACAAATACGATAACTAAAAGAAAGAACGGGAGTCACAAGCAAGCTACGGTACAAGGTTTTGAGTTAAATGGTCGAGATATTAGATCAAGACCAGTTATAAGTTCGAAAAAAAGAGAGAAAAAAAAATGTTTATAGCAAAAATGTATTGAACTATGTAACATTATACGATAACCTATGTACATGTAAATACAATATGCTACAATGTAATATTTTGAAATGTATCTGTAAACACCCTAATAAAAAGATACTTAAAAAAAAATAAATAAAAAAACCAGAACGCTAAAATGCTATTTTCTGCGCCCGCCGCACTCGCGTCTTATGGCGGTACGGTTGGAAGACATCCCCATCATGACATCGGTATTCCGATGTACACAACGCGTGAAGTGTTTGAATAACGGCCGCTGCAGCTGTAAGCACTGTACTACTTTTGCGTAGTATTGTCTTTGGTCCCTAATTAAACTTTGCATGGTTTTTAAGAGAGTAACTTCATTTTTTGACACATTCTGCTACAACAGATTTCTGTGTGTTAATCAGAATTCCTAATAAACGGGGGACCAAGGACCCTAGCGGCAAGACTTTTTTTTTATCCGTGGTGGTGGCAGCGAGTTTAAATTTATGTTTGCGATGGATTTAGAGGAGACATTACTCATTTTAGAGACCCTGCGGGGAGATACGCGAGTCAGCTGGACAGCTGTGTGTAATAACCCTTGTCACATAGAAAAGTCACAGGCTCACAAGTGGGTGAATAGTAACGGATTGTGTAAATGTGACATTTACTGAAAGATTTATGTGTGGTCATATTCACTTGTCATGACGTAAGTTTTTGGATATGAATTTTTTTAGTATTGGAACTTACATTTCTTTAATATGATAGAGAATAACATTAAAACATGTATAGAATTACGATGTACATATTCTGTCTAAAAGCATACATACCTAAACTTAACATGTCAAAAACGGAGCTCCTAATTTTTCCTCACAAATCTGGCTCTAGTACTGTACCTCCTTCTACATTACAGTTGGAAGCACCTATCATACATAGTAGCTGCCTAGGGGTCACACTCGACTCCTCTCTCACATTCAAAAGGTAGCTAAAACCTGTCATTCTTTCCTCCGCAATATTACAAAGATACGCCTGTTCCTCTGTTGCTCGACTGCTAAAACTCTGACACAGTCCCTCATTCTCTCCCGTCTCGATTACTGTAACCTCCTGCTGTCCGGCCTTCCTGCCTCTCACCTGTCTCCCCTACAATCTATCCTAAATGCTGCTGCCAGAAACATCCTACTCTTTCCTAAATCTGTCTCCGCGTCTCCCCTGCTGAAATCCCTCTCCTGGCTTCCTATCAAATCCCGCATCTCACACTCAATTCTCCTCCTCACTTTTAAAGCTTTACACTCTTCTGCCCCATCTTACATCTCAGCCCTAATTTCTTACTATGCACCATCCAGACTCTTGCGTTCTGCTCAAGGATGTCTTCTCTCTACCTCCTTTTGTGTCTAAAGCCCTCCCCCGCCTTAAACCTTTCTCCCTGACTGCCCCACACCTCTGGAATGCCCTTCCCCTCAATATCTGACTAGCACCCCCTCTATCCACCTTTAAGACCCATCTTAAAACACACCTGCTTAACAAAGCATATGAGTAGCACCGTGGCTCATACTATACACCTCATACATCGACCTTGGCCCCCTGCAGATGCACTTACCAGAACACCCTCCTAGTGTCTCTGTATGTTCTTCCTACTTACCAATTAAATTGTAAGCTCTTGAGGGCAGGGACTCCTTTTCCTAATGTCACTTTTATGTCTGAAGCGCTTCTTCCCTTTATGTGTTTTTTGTATTATTTGTTATTTATATGATTGCCACATTTATTACTGCTGTGAAGCGCTATGTACATATATAGCGCTATATAAATAAAGACCTACATACTTTTCTTAGATTTATAGTAGGAATATTATTGCTATTGTTGCTTTTACATTTGTTAGCACCAAAAACCTCTGGACGACAAATGAATCAGACTGCCGCATCCCAAAATTAAGGGTAGTAAGCTTAAGTAACAAAAGGGACAATTATTTAATTGGTCTCATTAGAAATGAACAAAGAGACCATAGGCGGAGAGACAATTTTAATAGCTCAATGTATCTCGACAACAGATAAGCGCTATAATTATACAGTTTAAACAAAAATGGGACTGTTATCGTAGACCCTAAAAAGGATGTGACAAAGACCCGAGCATAAAGAGACTAAAAATATCGACTCAGAAGGGTATTGAAAAATGTTTACAAAATATTTACAAAAATGTTTTTGAATGTTATCCAAAGTTAAGTAAAGAACTACCTGGGACAAAAAAAGCAGCTGACAGAGAATCATTCATAAAACAGCGACCAAAATAGTAGTTGAAGATCTATTTCTGTGGCTCAGAATCCCTCACGGACGCTATTTGGGTTGATGACTGTATTTTGTCATGTCATTCAGACTCGACAAGATTGTGGAGTGTGAGAAAGAAAAAATCTTTCGGGTAAACAAGTAATTGTTTATGGAAACACGAGTTGGTAGAGCAAACATCTCCAAGGTATAGATAAGACGATAGAGAAGAAAAGTAAAGAAGCGTGGTTAGTGGAAAGTGTGATTTAATAAACCAGTGGGGGCCATGCACAAAGCAGTGCTAAGTGTTTTGAAGTTAGATACAGTACATGTCTTTATGGCTCAATATTGCATGCAGGGCGACTCGCAAAGCAGTGATAACACTGCAGTATTGTGACGGTGCTCGTCCCAAATCAGGAGGCGGACCCGCCGGGCTGAGGTAGGGATGCAAATAAACCGACCCCAACCCAGGAACACAGTCCTGTAAGAGTATCCGTAGTCGGTAAGGAAGCAGGGGTCAGGGCTGGCGGCAGAGTTGCAAAGTCCAGGGGACAGGCAGAGGTCAGGGCTGGCGGCAGCGGTGCAAAGTCGAGGAGGCAAGCGGAGGTCAGGGCAGGCGGAAGGCAGCGAGGTCGGGGTCACGGTCCAGGGTCAGCAACAGGAATTCAAAACAGGCAAGAGGGTGAGGCACAGCTGCAAAGACCGACAGGAGCTGCAAACACACAGACCGTTGCTCGGCGACTCCCTATGGTAACTGCAGCCTTATAAAGCAGGCTGCCAGTACCCAAAATGGCCACAGAGAGGAGAGAGGGCAGGAGAGACAGAAAACCTGGACCGTAGTGAAAACCCGGCACGGATAGAACATAATCCTTACAAGTATCGCGCTTAAAAGGCTTTTTTTTCGCCAAAACAGTCCTTGATAAAAACGTTGTGCCATAAAGGCATTTATCTCACTTAAAAACACTTATCGCTGCTTTGTGCATAGCCGCCAGTGAGTGAATAACAGTGAAAAATAGATTTTGCAGCTCCAACCATCACATTGACGGTGTGCTTAGTCTGTTTAAAACGTAATGGTATGGGATTGGTAGATATAGAAGAACCAGGCGCTTACCTTAAGTGACAGAATCTCAGAAGAGCGTTGAAACCAACTATTGTGGTTATTTGCTAATGGTGCGGAGTCGTTCTTGCAAACCCTTCTGCTTCTACCCCTAATAAAGGGATGATCCAAAGCCCTTATGGAAACGTATAGACAAAAACAAAGTAGGGGGAGCGAGGGATAAGTAGATGTACAGATAGGACAAATACAGACGATTCAACAGAGTAAACCCAGTAAGGGAATGAAAGGGACGGTGTAGAGTAAAATAAATATAATCAATGATGTATGCTTACACGGCCCTGTGTAAACCTTGTCCCAAGATGGTATCTTTGTGATAGATGGTTTACCCTTCCGCAGTTAAGTGCAGGAGGGGTCGTGGTAATACACAATATAAATATATAAATACTCACACGGCCCAGTGTGAGTAAAGTCGCAGGGCAGTTGTCTTTAAGGCATACACCTATGTTCCCCGTCAGAGATACTCCCAGGGGTGTTGTATGCGTTCCTGCTCGCGGGCAGGGGGTTCAATGCAGGTCTCAATTCTAGTTCCCCCGTTCTGGGCTTCTTCCCCTCCCCGTTACAGAGAGGGGCGTGGGTGAGGCAAAATAATGTACTGGGATCAGCAGTGCTCGTTTTAAAACTTCAACGTTTAATGCACATCAATAAAATCCACAATAAATGCACTCACATGCTAATTTACATAAAGCTGGTGTGTTCTCGTGGCTGCGGTTTGCACCGGTCCCCAGCTGCTCTCTCCTCCGCGTCCGGAGTTGGAATCCATATATGGATTTTATATATTTATATTGTGTATTACCACGACCCCTCCTGCACTTAACTGCGGAAGGGTAAACCATCTATCACAAAGATACCATCTTGGGACAAGGTTTACACAGGGCCGTGTAAGCATACATCATTGATTATATTTATTTTACTCTACACCGTCCCTTTCATTCCCTTACTGGGTTTACTCTGTTGAATCGTCTGTATTTGTCCTATCTGTACATCTACTTATCCCTCGCTCCCCCTACTTTGTTTTTGTCTATGGGATTGGTAGAGCACGGGTGCGTTTACCCAATGCAGGTATGAAAGGGTTAAAATGAACTGGTCAGCTACGTGTGGACCCTTCAGTGTCTTCTTACATGACTTCCTTAGTCCGTGTCCATACTCGGCGCGATCGCACGTGCCACGAACAAAAGGCCACACATCTATGAAGCAGGCCATAGTGCGCGCCACTGCGCGCGCGATGAAGTGCGGCCGTACGTTCGATTCCCGGGCAGACAAAATCATTTGATTTTGTCGCCAATGAGGGCGTACCGGTAACGTGACGTAACGGGCACGCCTCTGAAACGCTTCCGACATGCCTCCCCGTCGCGTCTCCTCCTCCACATCCCACAGGCCGCCGGATTGCCTCTCCAGCAGGCACGCGCGATGCAACATAAAAGGTGGCAGTCACACTCACATTTTGAAAGTATCAAAGGAACATGTAGAGCAAAATAACAATGCAGAAGTCTCCAGGAGCAGATGGTGATGGCGATACTGTCAGACCTCGCAGCTCCGATCGCTCGATTCCACGGGGTGATGTCACTTCTGTTTTTACTGTTTTTACTCTCCAAAACGCTGTTTTTTTACCACAGACAGAACAGTAGGGCTCAGGACTCGACGCGTTTCACCACAGCTGGTTTCATCAGGAGTCTTTATCTGAATGTGTCCTAATGAAGCCACGTAAGAGGAAGACACTGGAGAGGACAACAAATAGCTGACCAGTCCATTTTAACCCTTTCTTACCTGCATTGGTAAAATCACCTGTGCTCTACAAACTGTATACCATTAGATAAATGGGCTGAACGGCCGGGCTGCTGATAGTAGTATGTTCTACAAATTCAACAATCAATTCAAAGAATCACGATTGGGAACTCACACTTTCCCAGTGAAAGATCAGCAGTGGATATAATATTGAAGACTCGGTCAGTGTGAAGTATCAGGAATCAGCAGCATAATCCCTCAATGTGAAAAGATAACACACTTAGTGCAACATTGCATGTTCCAGTAAAATATTTATCCAAGGCAATAAGTATTGCACTTACATTAGGCACTATGTGCATAGACACGTAACAATAATGATGCGCAGCTTGTGCATGCCACCAGCCCTGCTCCCGAGGTTGCGTCACTTCCGTCGGTCCGTCGCGTCACTTCCGGTTGCGATCGATCGCAAGGATGGAATCACCGGGTAGAGGGGGAGATGCTGAATACACTTCTCAGGCTGCTGCAGGTTCAACTCAACGCGTTTCGCTGGCTTGGCAGCTTCGTCAGGAGTTGAATCTGTGGCATTACACTTCATAATATATATATATATACCCTGTCACGGTAGTCTCTCTGGTGGGGTCAGGGGGTGGCCATATGAGGTGCAACCCCTTTAATACCGGGCCACCCCCTTTCTCCCTCTACACCTCCCCTTCTTAATGGGTGACCTGTGGCCCACTGGCCCTAACGGGGAGTAGGGCACTGCTGGCACCCTTAACGAACTCAGTCTCAGAGGGATAGTCCTGACGTGAAAGTCCATCAGCATTGCTGTTTTCACTACCCTTTTTGTGCTGAATAGTAAACTCAAACTCTTGCAAGGCCAAGCTCCACCTTAGCAACTTGGCATTCTCCCCTGATGCCCTCTGCAGCCAACTCAAGGGGTTGTGGTCTGTGAGGACCGTGAAAGCCCTTCCATACACATAGGGCTGGAGTTTTTGAGTGCCCACACAATGGCCAAGCACTCTTTCTCAATGGTGGCATAAGCCACCTCTCTGGGAAGTAGTTTTCGGCTGAGGTACACCACAGGGTGCTCTCTACCGTCGTCCCCCACTTGGCTCAACACAGCCCCAATGCCATAGTCCGAGGCATCAGTCTGTATGAGGAAATGTTTGGTATAGTCTGGGGCAGCCAGTATGGGGGCCCCAGCAAGCGCAGTTTTCAGTGCCTGGAAAGCAGTTTCACAGGCAGGAGTCCAGGTGATGAGCACAGGCAGTTGCTTCTTAGTCAAATCAGTCAGGGGTTTGGCCACGGCGCTGTACTGTGGGACAAACTTCCTATAGTACCCTGCGGTGCCCAAAAATGCCATGACCTGTTTCTTGGTCTTTGGAACAGTCCACTGAACTATGGCTTCTACCTTGGCTGGCTCTGGTTTGAGGTGTCCTCCACCCACCCTGTGCCCTAAGTACAGGACCTCTGCCATCCCTACCATACACTTAGTGGGTTTCAAGGTAAGCCCAGCCTCCCTGATCCTATCTAGCACCGTAGCTACATGTCCTAAATGGGAGTCCCAAGAATTACTAAAGACAGCAATGTCATCTAAGTAAGCCCTGGCATAGCTCTGCATCCCTTCCAGTAACCTATTGACCAGGCGTTGGAAGGTAGCCGGGGCATTCTTCATCCCAAATGGCATCACTAAAAACTCATAGAGGCCATTTGGAGTGATGAATGCTGACTTCTCCCTAGCCTCCAGGGTCAGTGGGATTTGCCAATAGCCTTTGCTCAAATCCATAGTGGTCAGATACTTTGCCCCCGCGAGTTCATCTAGTAACTCATCCATGCGGGGCATGAGGTAGGCATCTGACACCATCCCAGCGTTGAGCAAGCGGTAGTCCACACAAAACCGGGTTGTCTTGTCCTTCTTAGGAACTAGGACTACCGGACTTGCCCAATCTCCTCTATCTCCCTCTCCATACTGGTCTTGACCTCTGCTGACACTCTATAAGCGTGCTTATGCAGAGGCCGCAGGTCCCCTGTGAGCACTGGGTGTTTTGTGAGATGTTTGGTCCCTGGCATGTCAGTGAAGAGGGCCCCATACTTAGCTAGCATGTCCCTGGCTTCTCCCTTCTGCCTAGCACTCAACTGTGCCCCTATCTCCACCTGCTCCACAGTGTTTCCCTGCCTGCTAGAAATCATAAGGGGTCCTACAAGATCCATCGCTACTTTCTGGAAGGGTTCCCCTATTATCGGTAGGGGTTTCAGGGGTGCCTTCACACGGTCGCCCGCCTTACCCACTCGATGGCAGGCATCACAAGAGCGGCAGAAATTGCCCACATCTCGAGATGCCCCCGGCCAGTAGTAACGCTGTAATAACCGGGCTCGCGTTCTGTTGACCTCCTGATGTCCCGCTAACGGAATAGAGTGAGCTACCCGTAACAGTTGCTGTCGGTACCCCTGGGGCACTACTAGTTGTCGCTTACCGGTCAATCCCTCCTCTATCCCCGGGTTCCCTTCTTCTCTATACAGGAGTCCCTTATACCATAGGCAGCGCTCAGTGCCCTCCCCTGCCTGAGATTCGGACGCCAGAAGTCTCACGCCGGCCAGGGTAGGGTCGGCCTTCACTGCCTCCCTAAACTGGGCTCCTAATTCTGGCCACCCCCCAGTCATGTTATTGTCAGGAGAATGGGGAAGGGTGAGAGGGAACAGTAAGTCAGTCTGTGGTTGCAACTGATCCTGGCTTACCTCCCCGGGCTCCTCTGCGCCCTCCGCTAACGTTGGTCCCAAAGGCTGGGGGACTGGCGCCGCTGCCATTGCCGCTGTCTGGCTCCGGGTAACCGCCGCCACTGCAGCGGGCTTGGGCACTCGGTCATAGGTGCAGGTCATCGGTCCCAGATCGTTGCCAAGAAGAACATCGGCATCCAAACCAGGTTAAACCCCCACCTCCCGCACACCCTGGCCCTCCCCCCAATCCAAAAAGATTCTGGCCACTTGCAGGAAACGTGGCTCTCCGTCGGCCACAGTGATCTGTATCCCAGGGCCTGGGATCAATTCCTCTTGCCGGACCATACAAGGTCGGACCAGGGTCACTGCAGCTCCTGAATCCAGCAAGCCGACTGTTTGCCGGTCACCGACTGTGACCGGGGTGAGATGTCTGCTCCGGCCGTCCGTCTGCTGCAGGTCCGCGCTGAGATGTCCTCCGCTCCTGGCTGTGGGCACCGATGAAACCGGGACAGGTGCTGCATGGGACGTCTCGCTGGGTGTTGGTTCCATGACCGGTCCGGTGTCTTTGGTGGAAGCTACCCGCACACGGGCTACCGGCTTCGCAGCTGGGGTGCGTTGCCCTTGATGGGGTCCGCTGGAACGCAGGGGTTCCGGGCAATCTGGTCTGATGTAACCAGGGCGGTTGCAGTTGTAGCACCGGCGCTCGTGCTGGAGCTCCCCCGCCTTCGGTGGACTGCTGCCCGCAGGCGGCCTCTGAGTCCATTGGGGGGTATTGGCAGACTTTCTGACCGGTGCCGCCGCCACCGCCGCCTTGGCTACTGGTTTGGCGGTCATCAGGGCTCGGCTGGCCACATAGTCATCTGCAAGCCTCGCCGCTTCCTGGTAAGTCTTGGGCTCCTTGTCGTACACCCAAGCCCTCACCGCCGGCGGGCACTGCTCCATGAGCTGCTCCTGAAAGATGAGGTCCAGCAGGCGTTGGTAAGTCCGCGCCTCATAGCCCTCCACCCAGCATATCCCGTACAAAGCCATGCGGGTCACGTAGGTAACATAGGACTCCTGGGGCTGCCTCTCCTCCTGCCGGAATTTACCCCGGTAGGCTTCAGGGGTAAAACCATACTGAAACAATAACAGTTCTTTCAGGTGTTCGTAGTCATCAGCATACTCATCTGGAAGCATATTCATCTGGAAGCGCCATCACCATCTGCTTAGCCAAGCCAGACAGTAAGGGGTCCAAACGTGCAACCCTATCCTGGGGAAGCACTTTGTACCGCCGACACTGTGTCTCAAAGTTCTTTAAAAAACTGTCGATCTGATCAGTACCTTCCACGAACTTGGTGAGACTGTGCTGGTCCAGCTTGAGTTCATCTGTGTTGGGTTGGACAGGGGGGCAATAAGCGGGTCTGTTCACTGCCATAGTGATAAACTGCAGCCGCTCCTCCGGTGTCCCTCTGTCTCCCCATGCAGTAATTAGTGCCAACATTTCAGGGGTGAACGGACTGGTAGCCGCAGCAACCAGTACCCCTCCTGTTGCACTGCTCCCGGAAGGTGCACTCGTTCCCTCCCCGAGATTCCGCCGCCCCGGCACTGGGTTCCTTCCCTGATCTCCGGGTGGCTGTAAAAGGGCAAGCTGAGCCGTATCCTGAGGCTCTGCAAGCCGGGCTTCATAGTCACCGATTGCGTCAAACATGTCTGCGACCTCCTTGTTCTCATAGGGCAGTCCATATTCACGGCACTTGTCCTTCAGCTGAGCTCGGGTCCACATGTTGGATGAGCCTTCAGCCTCGCTCATGGTTCAGTCGCAGCAGTGAGGTGGTATTACAACTTGTGTTAACTGTTGCACTACTGTGTGTTCAATATCTTTAGTCCCAGGAACTTGCAATTACCATCAAGTTCCTACTATGTTACAGTATCCCACAGTATACTGTAACACAGGTCCAGTTCAATCCCACCGCTTGCCACCAGTTAATTATAGAGCTTGTCACGGTAGCTTATGACAAGATATAATGAACACCAAATATCTGGGTTGAACTGAACGAGGCTTAGATATAATAAAATATAATTTATTCCTTAAATAAGGTGAACACAGCAATATAGTACAATTAACAGACAAGAAGGTAACACTTACTCAGGTTTGGGGAATGGAGAAGTATCAGCTAGCAATTCTCCAGCAGTCCAGGGACATTCAAGATGGTATCAGAAGCACAACTTCAGCAATCCAGTGACATTCAAGATGGTATCAGAAGCACAACTCCAGCACAACTAAAAACTGTAGGGTTGACACAGTTTATATACCTGTGCAACCCTATTCTTAACATTGACCACAGCCTATTGGTGAACAATTATCTGTATCCACTCTCTAATGGGGAGACACAGACTAACAGACTAACCATGCCCTCAGGTAACAATTAGACTGACAGAGTTTGTTGATTGACTAATACTTAATCCCTAGACATTGGGTAACAATCAAGGCAGTTACTTTTTGATCACCGTGCTTAGGCTACTCAGCCGTCTGCCCTTCATGACCTATTAGCCTAGCAAATGGCGTCTGCATTTTCAGAACAGATCCAAAATAAAATACATATACACTTTAATATCTACACCAGGCATGTCAAACATGCGGCCCGCGGGCCGCATGCAGCCCGCAACGGATATTTTTGCGGCCCGCTCACAACCAGGTCGTGTGTGTCGGCGAGCGCGTGGGCGGCGGTAAAACGTTTTGGCCGCGGGAGAAGCGAGCGCGGGTGTGGGGGAAGCGAGTAGCACAGGCGGAAGTAAAATCTGTCCTGCAGGGGCTGGAGGCGTACGGTGGCCGGGTGCAGTCAATCTGCACTCGTGCCGTGTGTGGGAGGACACGGGGGCGAATTCAAAACCCCGGCGGAGAGACTGCCTTCTCCTTGAAGCCTGGTAAACCAGAGAGATTATGGCCGCCCCCCTCCATGAGGTGCAGAGAGTTCAGCAGTTCAGTGGAGATCCCACGGACAGGGGTATGTCTTCACAGCAGCCCCCCTCCCCCTGTCAAATCTCTGTGTGAGCTGTACGTGCAGAAGGAGATGTGTGTGTGTGTGTGTGTGTGTGTGTTTGTGTGTGTCTGTATGTGTGTGTGTGTTTGTGTGTGTGTGTCTGTGTGTCTGTGTGTGTGTGTGTGTGTGTCTGTGTGTGTGTGTGTGTGTGTGTGTGTGTGTGTATCTGAGTGTGTGTGTGTGTGTGTGTGTGTGTGTGTCTGAGTCTGTGTGTCTGAGTGTGTGTGTGTGTGTGTGTGTGTCTGACTGTGTGTGTGTGTGTGTGTGTCTGAGAGAGAGAGAGTGTCAGGGAGAGGGAGAGAGAGAGAGTGTCAGGGAGAGGGAGAGAGAGTGCCTGTGTCCCTGTGCCCCTGTCCCTCTGTCCCTGTGCCCCTGTCCCTGTGCCCCTGTGCCCCTGTCCCTGTGCCACTGTCCCTGTGTCCCTGTGTCCCTGTGCCTGTGTCCCTGTGTCCCTGTGTCCCTGTGCCTCTGTGCCTCTGTCCCTCTGTCCCTCTGTATCTCTGTCCCTCTGTGTCTCTGTGTCTCTGTGTCTCTGTCCCTCTGTGTATCTGTCCCTCTGTGTCTCTGTCCCTCTGTGCCTCTGTGCCTCTGTCCCTCTGTGCCTCTGTCCCTGTGCCCCTGTCCCTCTGTGCCTCTGTCCCTGTGCCCCCGTGCCCCTGTCCCTGTGTCCCCGTGTCCCTGTGCCCCTGTCCCTGTGCCCCTGTCCCTGTGTCCCTGTGTCCCTGTGCCCCTGTGTCCCTGTGTCCCTGTGCCCCTGTGTCCCTGTCTCCCTGTGTCCCTGTGTCCCTGTGCCCCTGTGCCCCTGTCTCACTGTCTCCCAGTGCCCCTGTGTCCCTGTGTCCCTGTCCCTGTGTCCCTGTGCCTGTGTCCCTGTGCCCCTGTGTCCCTGTGTCCCTGTGTCCCTGTGCCCCTGTCCCTGTGCCCCTGTGTCCCTGTGCCCCTGTCCCTGTGCCCCTGTGTCTGAGTGTGTGTGTGTATGTGTGTGTGTGTGTGTGTGTCTGAGTGTGTGTGTGTGTGTGTGTGTGTCTGAGTGTGTGTGTGTGTGTGTGTGTCTGAGTGTGTGTGTGTGTGTGTGTGTCTGAGTGTGTGTCTGAGTGTGTGTGTGTCTGAGAGAGGGAGAGAGAGAGTGTCAGGGAGAGGGAGAGAGAGAGAGTGCCTGTGTCCCTATGCCCCTGTCCCTCTGTCCCTGTGCCCCTGTCCCTGTGCCCCTGTCCCTGTGCCCCTGTCCCTGTGCCCCTGTCCCTGTGCCCCTGTGTCCCTGTCCCTGTGTCCCTGTGCCTATGTCCCTGTGTCCCTGTGCCTATGTCCCTGTACCTATGTCCCTGTGCCTATGTCCCTGTGTCCCTCTGTGTCTCTGTCCCTCTGTCCCTCTGTCCCTCTGTGTCTCTGTCCCTCTGTCCCTCTGTCCCTCTGTCCCTCTGTGCCCCTGTGTCCCTGTCCCTGTGTCCCTGTCCCCGTGTCCCTGTCCCCGTGTCCCTGTCCCCGTGTCCCTGTCCCCGTGTCCCTGTCCATGTGTGCCTGTGCCCCTGTCCCTGTGTCCCTGTGTCCCTGTGCCTGTGTCCCTGTGTCCCTGTGTCCCTGTGTCCCTGTCCCGGTGTCCCTGTGCCTGTGTCCCTGTGCCTGTGTCCCTGTGTCCCTGTGTCCCTGTGTCCTGTGCCCCTGTGCCCCTGTCCCTGTGCCCCTGTGTCCCTGTGTCCCTGTGCCCCTGTGTCCCTGTGTCCCTGTGTCCCTGTGCCCCTGTGCCCCTGACTCCCTGTCTCCCTGCGTCCCTGTCTCCCTGCCCCTGTGTCCCTGTCTCCCTGTGTCCCTGTGTCCCTGTGTACCTGTGTCCCTGTCCCTGTGTCCCTGTGCCCCTGTCCCTGTGCCCCTGTCCCCCTGTCCCTGTCCCCCTGTCCCTGTGTCCCTGTGTCCCTGTGCCCCTGTC